>NW_022589742.1:10920399-10920861 GCF_004348235.1 Phoca vitulina
AAATCCTGAGTTGGGCTCCCTGCTCAGTGGGGAGTCTGCTTCTCCCTCTGTCCCTCCCCCTGCTTGTGCTCTCTCTCTCGCTCACTCTCTCTCAAATAAATAAAATCTTTTTTAAAAAATGGAACATGAGAAATAAAACTATCTCTTTTCTCAGAAGACATAACCTTTGATATAGAAAGTTCTAAGGAATCCACTAAAAAACAATTTGAACTAATAAACAAGTTAAGTAGGATTACAGGACACAAGATCAATACACAAAAATTAATTGTAATTCTGGGACGCCTGGGTGGCTCAGTGGGTTAAGCGGCTGCCTTCGGCCCAGGTCATGATCCCAGGGTCCTGGGATCGAGTCCCACATTGGGCTCCTTGCTCAGCAGGGAACCTGCTTCTCCCTCTCTCTCCCTCTGCTTGTGCTCTCTCTGTCAAATAAATAAAATCTTAAAAAAAAAAAATTAATTGTAA
>NW_022589742.1:10920961-10929650 GCF_004348235.1 Phoca vitulina
CAGAGGGAGAGGGAGAAGCAGGCTCCCTGCTGAGCTGGGAGCCCGACGTGGGGTTCGATCCCAGGACCTGGAGATCATGACCTGAGCTGAAGGCAGACGCTTAACCATCTGGGCCACCCAGGTGCCCGTCTATATATTTGTAATGAACAACCCAAAAATGAAATTAAGAAAACAATTCCAGGGACACCTGGGTGACTCAGTCAGTTAAGCGTCTGCCTTCAGCTCAGGTCATGATCCCAGGGTCCTGGGATTGAGTCCCATATCGGGCTCCTTGCTCAGCAGGGAGCCTGCCTCTCTCTCTGCCTGCCACTCCCCCTGCTTGTGCTCTCCCTCTCTCTCTGATAAATAAATAAAATTCAAAAAAAAGAAAACAATTCCACTGACAATGCTATTAAAAAGAATAAAATTTAGGGGCGCCTGGGTGGCTCAGTCGTTAAGCGTCTGCCTTCAGCTCAGGTCATGATCCCAGGGTCCTGGGATCGAGCCCCGCATCGGACTCCCTGCTTGGCGGGAAGCCTGCTTCTCCCTCTCCCACTCCCCCTGCTTGTGTTCCTGCTCTCGCTGTCTCTCTCTCTGTCAAATAAATAAATAAAATCTTAAAAAAAAAAAGAATAAAATTTACTTAGGAACAAATTTAATAAAAGCAGTTTAAAACTTATACTTGGGAAACTATAAAATATTGTAAAAACTGAAATAAGATCTAAATAAATGGAAAAGCACCCCGTGTGCATGCATCACAAATTTAATATTGTTAACACGGCAATACTCCCCAAATTGATCTACAGGTTCAACACAACCCCTACCAGAATCCCAGCTGACTTCTTTGTAGAAACTGACAAGCTAATTCTAAATATCACATGGAATTGTAACAAACTCAGAACAGCCAAAACAATCTTGAAAAAGAAAAAAGTTGAGAGCCCTCACGTTTTCGTATTTCCAAACATACTACAATGCAATAATAAAGACAGTGTGGTATTTCCATAAGAATAGACATCAACATCAATGGAATAGAAATGACTGTCCAGCAATAAACCTATATACCTGTGGTCAACTGATTTTTGACAAGGGTTTCAAGGCCATTCAATGTGAAAAGAATGACCTTTTTAGCAAATCATGCTGAAACAACTGAACATGCAAAAATATATATAAATAGGGGCGCCTAGGTGGCTCAGTCGGTTAAGCGTCTGCCTTTGGCTCAGGTTGTGATCCCAGGGTCCTGGGATCGAGCCCCATGTCAGTCTCCCTGCTCAGCGGGGAGCCTGTTTCTCCCTCTCCCTCTGCCCCTCCCCACTGCTCATACTCTCTCTCTCAAGTAAATAAATAAAATCTTTAAAAAAATATATATAAATATACATATTATTTGGACCGTTACTGTGCAACTTATACTAAAATTAATTGAAAATGAATTAAAGTGTTAAATGCAAGCTGAAACTATAAACTCTTAGGAGAAAATTTAGGGGTAAATTTTCACGACCTTGTATTAGGCAATGATTTCTAAGATATGACATAAAAAACACAACCAACAAAAGAAAAAATAATTAAATTGGACTTCATCAAAATTTAAAAAAACTGTGCTACAAAGAACACTATTAAGAAAGTGAAAAGAAGGGCACCAGGGTGGTTCAGTTGAAGTGTCTGCCTTCGGCTCAGGTCATGATCCCAGCCAGGATCCTGGGATCGAGCCCCGCCTTGGTCTCCCTGCTTAGCAGGGGTCTGCTTCTCCCTCTTTCTCTGCTCGTGCTCTCTCATTCGCTCACTCTCTCTCAAATAAATAAATAAAATCTTTTAAAAAAGAAAGTGAGACAGACTTATACCTCTGAAACAAATAATACATTATATGTTAAAAAAAAAAAAAAGAAGAAGATAGTAGGAAGGGAAAAATGAAGAGGGGGAAATTGGAAGGGGAGACGAACCATGAGAGACTATGGACTCTGAGAAACAAACAGGGTTCTAGAGGGGAGGGGGGTGGGGGATGGGTTAGCCTGGTGATGGGTATTAAACAGGGCACGTACTGAATGGATCACTGGGTGTTATACGCAAACAATGAATCATGGATCACTACATCAAAAACTAATGATGTAATGTCTGGTGATTAACATAACATAATAAAATTTAAAAAAAAAGAAAAAGTGAGAAGACAAACCACAGAACATGAAAGAATATTTACAAGTCATATATCTAGTAACAGACTTTTATCTAGAATATACAAAGATCATACACAACTCAATAATAAAAATACACATAATCCAATTTAAAAATAGGCAAAAAATCTAAATAGGCATTTCTCCAATAAAGGTATACAAATGACCAATAAGCCCATGAAAAGATGCTCAACACCATTAGTCTTTGAAGAAACACAAATCAAAACCTCGATTAGATAGCACTTAACACCTACTAAGATGACTAGAATAAAAATGTCAGATTCTTCTCAAGTGCACATGAGACAGTTTCTGGGATACAGACCATATGTTAGGCCACAAGTTAGTTCCAATATATTTAAAAATACAGATATCATTCAAAGTACATACTCCAACCACAATGGGATGAAGTTAGAACAGAAGGAAAACTGGAAACTTGACAAATTTGTGAAAATTAAATAACACCTCTTAACCAATGTATGCAAGAAATCACAAAGAAAATTAGAAAATACTTAGAAATAAATGAAAATGAAAATGCAAAGTACCAAAACTTATGAGACACAATGAATGCAATGCTAAGTAGGGAATTTATAGTTATAAGTACTTACATTAGTAAACAAAAAAGATCTCAAAACAATAACATAAATTTATAATTTAAGGAACTAATAAGAAAAGAAAAAAACTAAACCCAAAGCTAGCAGAAGGAAGGAAACAATAAAGAATAGGCAGAGATACGGCATCAGGGAAATCCAAATCAAAACCTCAATGAGATACCACCTCACACCAGTCAGAATGGCTAAAATTAACAAGTCAGGAAATGACAGATGTTGGCGGGGATGCGGAGAAAGGGGAACCCTCCTACACTGTTGGTGGGAATGCAAGCTGGTGCAGCCACTCTGGAAAACAGTATGGAGGTTCCTCAAAAAGTTGAAAATAGAGCTACCATATGATCCAGCAATTGCACTACTGGGTATTTACCCCAAAGATACAAAAGTAGGGACCCGAAAGGCTACGTGCACCCCGATGTTTATAGCAGCAATGTCCACAATAGCCAAACTGTGGAAAGAGCCAAGATGTCCATCAACAGATGAATGGATAAAGAAGATGTGGTATATATATACAATGGAATATTATGCAGCCATCAAAAGGAATAAGATCTTGCCATTTGCAACGACGTGGATGGAACTGGAGGGTATTATGCTGAGCGAAATAAGTCAAACAGAGAAAGACATGTATCATATGACCTCACTGATATGAGGAATTCTTAATCTCAGGAAACAAACTGAGGGTTGCTGGAGTGGGGGGTGGGGTGGGAGGGATGGGGTGACTGGGTGATGGACACTGGGGAGGGTATGTGTTCTGGTAAGCGCTGTGAATTGTGCAGGACTGTTGAATCTCAGATCTGTACCTCTGAAACAAATAATGCAATATATGTTAAGAAAGAAAAAAAGAAGAAGAAGAATGTAGCAGGAGGGGAAGAATGAAGGGGGGGAAATCGGAGGGGGAGAAGAACCATGAGAGACGATGGACTCTGAAAAACAAACTGAGGGTTCTAGAGGGGAGGGGGTTGGGAGGATGGGTTAGCCTGGTGATGGGTATTGAGGAGGGCACGTTCTGCATGGAGCACTGGGTGTTATGCACAAACAATGAATCATGGAACACTATATCTAAAACTAATGATGTAATGTATGGGGATTAACATAACAATAAAAAAATTAAAAAAAAAAAAAAAAAGAATAGGCAGAGATAAACAAAATAGACTAGAAAGACAATAGGGAAAATCAATGAAACCAAAAATTGGTTTTTTGAAAAGATCGATGAAGTTGAGAAACGTTTAGCTAGATGCACTAAGGAAAAGAGAAAGAAGGCTCAAATTATTAAAAATAAAAAGGAAAAATAAAGTAAGATGAAAATAGAGACGGAGGCAAACCATAAGTGACACTGAACTCTAGGAAATAAACTGAGGGCTGCTGGAGGGGAGGTGGGTGGGGGGATGGGGTAACTGGGTGATGGGCATTAAGGAGGGCACTTGATGGAATGAGCACTGGGTATTATTTGCAACTGATGAATCACTAAATTCTACCTCTGAAACTAATACAGTATGTTAACTACATTGAATTTAAATAAAGAATTAAAAAAATTAAAGTGGTGGGGGCGCCTGGGTGGCTCAGTCGTTAAGCGTCTACCTTCGGCTCAGGTCACGATCCCGGGGTCCTGGGATCGAGTCCCACATGGGGCTCCCTGCTCGGCGGGAAGCCTGCTTCTCCCTCTCCCACTCTCCCTGCTTGTGTTCCCTCTCTTGCTGTCTCTCTCTCTGTTAAAAAATAAATAAAAAATCTTAAAAAAAAAAATTAAAGTGGTGGTATTACCAATGATTCTACATAAATAAAAAGAATTATAAGAGTACTATGAACAATTGTACACGAACAAATTGGATAACCTAGATGAAATGGATAAATTACCAGAAACACAAAACCTACCAAGACTAAATCATAAAGAAATAGAAAAATCTGAATACACCTATAACCAGTAAAGAGATTGAAGCAACAATCAAAAATCTCCCAACAAAGAAAAGCCCTAGACCTGATGGCTTCACTGGCAGATTCTACCAAACATTTAGAGAAGAACTAATACAAACTGTTCTTAAACTTTTCAAAAAGGCACACCTGGGTGGCTTAGTTGGTTAAGCGTCTGCCTTCCGCTCGGGTCATGATCTCAGGGTCCTGGGATCAAGCCCCGCGGTTGGGCTCCCTGCTCAGTGGGGAGCCTGTTTCTCCTTCCCCCTGTGCCCCTCTCCCTGCTTGTGCTCTCTCTCTCAAATAAATAAATAAAATCTTAAAAAAAAACTTTTCAAAAAAAAAATGAAGGGGAGGAGACACTTCATAACTCATTCTCTGAGGCCAACATTACCCTGATACTAAGCCAGAAAAGACACTATAAGAAAATAACACACCAATATGCCTTATGAACACTGATACAAAAAAACCTGAAAAAAATAGCAAATTGAATTCAGCAGCATATTAAAAGGATTCTATACCATGACCATGTGATATTTGTTCCTGGAAAGCAAGGATGTTTCAACATATGAAAATCAGTCAGTGCAATGCACATTAACAGAATGAAGGAAAAAAAACACATTATCATCTCAAATGATATGGAAAAAGCATTTGACAGAATTCAACACCCTTTCATGATAAAAAAAAAAAAAACATTCAACAAAATAGGAACAGAAGGAAATTGTCTCCACATGATAAAAGCCATATATGAAAAACCCACAGGGAACTTTATACTCAATGGTGAAAGACTGAAAGCTTTCCTCTAAGGTCAGGTAGAAGGCAAGGATGCCTGCTTTGGCCACTCTATTCAACACAGTACTGGAAGTTCTAGCTAGAACAATTAGGCAATAAAAAGAAATAAAAGGCATTCAAATTGCAAAAGACGAAGTAAAATGACCTCTATTGGCAGATTATATGATCTAATATGTAGACACCTTGAAGATTGCATTAAAAAATCGTTAAAATTCATAAATGAATTCGGCAAAGTACCAGGATACAAAATGAACTTGCAAAAATCAGTTCCATTTCTATATACTAACAATGAACAATGAAAAATTCTGGAAACTATGAAAACAATTCCATTTACGATAGCATCGAAAAGAATAAAATACTTAGGAGTTAACAAGTATGTGAAAGACTTGTACAATAAAAATTACAAAACATTGGTAAAAGAAATTAAGGAAGATATAAATAAAGGAAAACACATCCCATGTTGATATTGTTAAGATGTCAATACTACCAAAAGTGATGTACAGATTCAATACAATCTCTATCAAGACCCCAATGAGCGGGGCGCCTGGGTGGCTCAGTTGTTAAGCGTCTGCCTTTGGCTCAGGTCATGATCCCAGGGTCCTGGGATCCAGCCCCGCATTGGGCTCCCTGCTCAGCGGGGAGCTTGCTTCTCCCTCTCCTGCTCCCCCTGCTTGTGTTCTCTCTCTCTCTCTCTGTCAAATAAATAAATAAAATCTTTTAAAAAATAATAAATTAAAAAAAAACCCAATGATACTCTTTTTTGCATTAATAGAAAAGCCCAGGGGCACCTGGCTGGCTCATTCAGTTAAGCGTCCAGCTCTTGATTTTAGCTCAGGTCATGATCTCAGGGTCATGAGATCGAGCCCCACATCAGGCTCCGTACTGGGCATGGAGCCTGCTTACAATTCTCTCTCTCCCTCTCCCTCTACACCCAACTGCTGCTTACTCTCTCTCTTAAAAAAAAAAAAAAAAAAAGTTTAATAGAAAAATCCATACCTAAAATTTATATGGAATCTCCAGGGATGCCCAAACAGACAAAAAAAATCTTGGAAAGGACAAAAAAAGCTAGAGGTCTCACACTTCCTGATTTCAAAACTTAATAAAAAGTAACAGTAATCAAAATAGTTTGTTACTGGCATAAAGACAGGCATATAGACCAAAGGAATAGAATAGAGAGCCCATAAATAAACCTTCATATATATGGTGAAATGATTGTTAACAATGATAGCAAGCTCATTCAACAGAGAAACAATACACTTTTCTTTTCTTTTTTTTTTTTAAAGATTTTATTTATTTATTTGAGAGAGTGAGAATGAGAGAGAGAGAGAGCATATGAGAGGGAGGAGGGTCAGAGGGAGAAGCAGACTCCCTGCTGAGCAGGAAGCCCGATGCGGGACTCGATCCCAGAACTCCAGGATCATGACCTGAGCCGAAGGCAGTTGCTTAACCAACTGAGCCACCCAGGCGCCCAGAGAAACAATACACTTTTCAACATATGTTGCTAGAAAAACTGGATTATGCATGTGCAAATGAATGAAGTTAGAACCTTACATAAGAGCACATGCAAAAATTAACACAAAACAGGGGCGCCTGGGTGGCTCAGTCGTTAAGCGTCTGCCTTTGGCTCAGGTCATGATCCCAGGGTCCTGGGATCGAGCCCCGCCATCGGGCTCCCCGCTCAGCGGGAAGCCTGCTTCTCCCTCTCCCACTCCCCCTGCTTGTGTTCCCTCTCTCGCTGTGTCTCTCTCTGTCAAATAAATAAATAAAATCTTTAAAAAAAAAAAAATTAACACAAAACGGGTCAAAGACCTAAAATTAGGACCTAAAATTATAAAACTCTTAGAAGAAAACAGAGGGAAAGCTTCAAGGCGTTGAACTTGGCAATAATTTCTTGGCTATGACAGCTAATGTACAGGCAACAAAAGAAAAAAGTGGACACAGAGTACTTCACGAAAAATTTAAAAATTTATCAAAAGCTTCAACAGAGTAAAAAGGCAACCCACAAATGGGAAAAATATTTGCCAATCCTATCTGATAAAGAATGAATATCCAGAATATACAGAGAACTCTAAAATTCAACGACAAAAAGCAACCTGATTTTGCAATGTGCAAAAAAGAACGTGAACAGACATTCTCCAAAGAAGATATCCAAATGGTCAATAAGCACATGTTCAACACCATTAATCACTTGGGAAGTGCAAATCCAAACTACCCTGAGATGCCACCTCACACCGATTAGGAATGCTACTATCACAAAACAGAAAGCAACAAGGGTTGGTGAGGATGTGGAGAAACTGGAAAGGTCATGCACGGCTGCTGGGCATGTAAACTGGTGTAGCCGCTGTGGAAACCAGAGGGGCTGCTCCTCAAACAATTAAAAACAGAATTCCCACGTGACTCAGCAATTCCACCTCTGGTCATATGCCCCAGTGAAGTAAAAGCAGGGTCTCAAAAAGATATCTGCGCACCCATGTTCATACAGGCATTATTCACAACAGCTAAAACATAGAAGCAACCCAAGTACATGCTTATGGAAAATGGATAAACAAACTGTGGCACAGACACACAGTGCCATATTATTTGGCCTTTACTTGGATGGAAACACTGACCCTCACTACAACCTGGATAAACCTTAAGGTCATTCTGCTAAGTGAAATAAGCCAGTCACAAAATGACAGATACTGTATGATTCCGTTTATATGAGGTACATAGAGGAGTCCAATTCAGAGAGACAGAAAGTTGAATGGTAGTCTCCAGGGTCTGGGGAGATGCGAAGTTATTGTTTAAATGAGTATGGGGTTTCAGTTTTACAGAACGAAAATAGTTATGGAAATGGATGGTAGGGATGGTTTCACATTACGAATGTATTCAATACCACTGAACTATACACGTCAAAATGATTACGATACTAAATCTTATGTGTGTTTTACAACAAAAAAATTGAAGAGAGAAAAATAGGCTTTTTGAGCGGGGTCATTAGCTGAAGGGGTTTTGAATCCCATGTGATGTCCCGCGCTTCGTTCCCAGAGAGGGATCCCTCCTCCTCCCCTTTATCGCAGTGGTCCGCTTCCATCCAGTACTCGGTGTTTCTAACCCACCCCCAAAGCTGGGGAGCTCTCCAGCTCTAAACTACGAACCGCAGAAAGGAAGTCAACCCCTTGCCTTACCAGGGTCCAGGAAGGGCCGGCAATCCTCAGCAGCACCGTAGCCCAGCTCCGGCAGCCCCGCCTGGGGCATCCAGGC
>NW_022589742.1:10929660-10941489 GCF_004348235.1 Phoca vitulina
GCGTCACGGGTCGCGCCTACTCCCACTGCATCCCACGTCAGGGCGGGAGGCGACCGGGTCCCGCGGCCTCGGGGGACGAAAGGGGCCCAGCTCCCCGGGCAAGCGTCTCTAGGACGCACAGGGCCCGCCAGGAGCCGTCCCTTTCATTCCCGCGCCCAGGGACACACAGGGTCCTGCCTTCTGTTCCTTTCCCGTGTCCGGGGACGCACAGGGTACCGCTGCCCCTTCTATTCCCAGGCTCGGGACGCACAGGGACCCGCCTCGCGCCGCCCCTTCCTTTCCTGCGTCCAGGGACGCACAGGGACGAGCCCCGCAATCGTCTTTCCATTGTCCGGCCCAGGGATGCACAGGGACCCGCGCCCCTTCCATTCCTGCGTCCAGGGACGCACAGGGACGATCCACGCGACGGTCCTTCCATTCTCCCGGCCACGGATACACAGGGACCCGCCATGCAGTGGCCCTTCATTCCCGGACCGGGGCACGCACGGGGACCCGCCACCCCTTCCACTGCCGGGCCCGGGGACGCGCAGTGGCCCTGTGCTGTCTCTCCTACCCGCTCCGCCCCACGGTCGGGGCTGGGGGCAGCCGTCGCGGGATGTGAGCCACCCAAGGGAGCCCCGCCACCCGCCCTCGGGGAGTCCGCGCCTCCGGCCCCAGGACTCCCTGCCTCCGGGCTCTCCGCTGCTGGGGCTGGGGCTGGGTCCGCTGCTGCTGGGGGTCAGTCGGCTGGCCTCCGCCTGATGGGAGCCACTGAGGCCGGGCGGGGGAGTCCTGGCGGCACCAGGGCAGGGCCAGCGGGGGTCTGCCCCACGTGCCAGCTCAGCAGGAGGCCGGGAGGAGGAGAGGGGCAGGCCGGGCGGGGGCCCCACTATCTCCCAAATCCGCGCTCAGCACTCTCTACCTTCCACCGGGCCAGGGGAGAGGTTCTTGCGAGAGCTTGTTGAACATTTAGAGTTCTTCACCACACCTGGACGCCCTGAGGCGTTGGCTCTAGCTTGGGCTCCAATATGGGCATTTTAATAAGTGTTCCTGGGGATTTGGTCCATTATTGCGCTCAAATTTGCGTTTTTGAGCTTTTTTTTTTTTTTTTTTGGTTTATGAAACATGACCTGAAATTATGAGAAATAATTGAACAGTCAGAATACGGAATGATCTCACTTATATTTGTAATCTTAAAAAAGCCAGGGGCGCCTGGGTGACTCAGTCGTTAAGCGTCTGCCTTCGGCTCAGGTCATGATCTCAGGGTCCTGGGATCGAGCCCCGCATCGGGCTCCCTGCTCGGTGGGAAGCCTGCTTCTCCCTCTCCCACTCCCCCTGCTTGTGTTCCTGCTCTCGCTGTGTCTCTCTCTGTCAAATAAATAAATAAAATCTTAAAAAAAATAAACTGTTTGAAAAAAAATTTTTAAATTTAAAAACTGCCAAACGCATACAAACAATGGTATTGGGGGGGCGGGGTTGCAGGAAATGGGGAGATACTGGTCAACAGGGACAAAATTCCCGTTACAAGATTAATTATAACTTTAATAATTTAAATAATTATAATTTTATAGCTCATATAATTTTATAAATTTTATATTATATAGCTTTATGCAATTGTATAACTTTAAATAATTATTAATTATAATTATTTAAAGTTATACAATTGCTCTTTGTTCTACTTTGGTCTTCAATAATTAAATATAATTAATTATAACTGAGTTCTGACTATTTCATGTACAGGAGGTTGTCTCTAGGTAACAATACCGCATTATGCGAACTTGAAAACTGCTGAGAGAGTAAATCTTAAATATTCTCACCACAAAGAATAAGGTAACTATGTGAGGTGACAGACTATTGTGATAATCATTTCGAAATATGTGCTTGTATCAAATCACGTTGTACACTTTAAACGTATATAATGTTGTATGTCCATTACAGCTCAATAAAGCTGGGAAAAAGAAAGAGGGAAGGGAGGGGAGAGAAAGGGAGAGAGAGAAAAAAAAGTGAATCTTCTGGCGGGGGTCAGAGTCTTACATTTCTGTTTCACAAAAACTTAGCCACAAGTGAGAGGCTTCCGTTAAGGACTGAACCTGGGGGCAACCATGCATGCCCCCCGGAAAAGAACGGCTGGACTGTCTTCAGCAGCCCCAACAAGAGAAACCCTGTTACTGCTTCTGCCTCTCCTCCCGCCTCCCCCTCCTGTGGGGGACAGGAGCTCCTGTCCCCACCCCAAGCTCTGGATGTACATTTCTGGTCATTCCATTTACTTTTGGTCCTGAAGCCTACCAGGCTCTGTGTGGTTTCCACGCCCTTTTTCCTCTGTCTGGGATTCCCCACTGGCCCATGGGGATAGTTATCTCACTTTTAGCTGGGGATAGATCTTTTTTACTTCTTTGTAAAATATAACTCCCATTTGCAACGGCACAGATGGAACTGGGGGGATTATGCTAAGTGAAAGAAGTCAATCAGAGAAAGACAATTATCATATGATCTCACTCATATGTGGAATTTAAGAAACAAAACAGGATCATAGGGGAAGAGAGGAAAAAATAAAACCACACGAAATCAGAGAGGGAGACACACCATTAGAGACTGTTAACTCTAGGAAACAAACTGAGGGTTGCTGGAGGGGAGGACGGTGGAGGGATGGGGTAACTGGGTGATGGGCATTAAGGAGGGCACGTGATGGAATGAGCACTGGGTGTTATGTAAGACTGATGAATCACTGACCTTTACCTCTGAAACCAATAATACATTATATGTTAATTACTTGAATTTAAATTAAGAAAATAAACAATTCTGCATTAAAAAAAAATAAGATGTAACTCCTGTATCATTGCCGTGGACTTTGAGGGAGATGGGAGGATTTTTCCTCATTGAAACATGACCATCCTGATATGAATTGACCTTTTCTTCCCTCACGTAACATATCAGAAATCAGGATTGGTATTATGATCGATGACATTTTAGGGAAAATGTGATATAGAATTCTACAGTTTGTTAATATTTGGTTTACACTATTCTATGTATAAATAATTGGCCAGATTTGTAACATTTATCTATAATCTCTTTCAGTTTCATCTGTTTCAATGGCAGAGAAAAGCAGAATTCTTTAGCAAAGGACTGATCTGATGATATAAAGGTTGGATTGGTATGTATGTGTGTATATATACATGTATTACAAGGGATTATCTTACAAGATGATGTAGGCTGAGAAGTCCCAACACCTGCAGTCAGCAAGCTGGAGACCCAAGAGAACCAATGACTAAGTTCCAGTCCACAGGAAAGAGAAGACGGATTGTCCTGGCTCAGGGAGTCAGGAAGAAGTTCCCTCTTACTTGGTCTTTGTTCTACTTTGGTCTTCAACTGCTTAGATGAGGCCCACCCACATTGGGGAGGGCAATGTGCTTTACACAGTCTACCAATTCAAATGTTCCTCTCAACCAAAACTGCCCTCACAGACACATCCCAAGGCATGTGTGACGAAATGTCTGCGCACCCTGTTGCCCAGGCACGCCGACGCCTAAAATTTACCATCACACCTTCCTGAACTGCGGTCCTTGCGAAGTGAGTGGTGCTCTTTTCTGTCTTCCTAAAGGATGGGCCAGTTTTAGGAATTGTGAAGAGACAGCCATCAAACAGAAAGTTTCCCTGCCTTGTCCCTCCTAATGAGATGTGCGAACAAGGGAAGGGTGACTGTGTGTGCGCGCGCTCGTGTGTGTGCGCGATCCTGTGTGTGCGCACGCACGCGCCCTTGCACACGCGGCCTCTGGCACTGCCCGCAGTGCTCTCAGCCTCCTGTGGGGAGGCAGGGCCGGCCTCAGGCACCGGAACCAGGTTGCACTTCCAGCGCCACCAATCCTGCCCTCGGGCCACTTAGCATTTCCCGAGTCCTAGGCTTCCCCAGACAAGGCTCAGCAGTCCTGGCATTCTCTTTTCTTTGAGTGCCTTAAATATGGAAAGGCCATTGCAACCTGCAAAATCACACCAGGAAAATAAAATACCAGCCGGCCCTGCCGAATCATCGCTCCTTTAGAGAAGGCGCTAACTCACCTCCGTGTTGCTTTGCCCAAGTCCATCCGTAGCCGTGACTGGGTGATGGTGGTCCCTGTCCCTTCCTCACCAGCACTGTCGCGGGACCCCACTGAGTCCTGAGGAGATGAACTAGCATCCTCCCAAGTTGGAAACGTTTGCACAGTTGGCAATTCACAATTAGTTAAATTAGATGTTTGTAATTCTTTAGTGGGTTTTTTTTCTTCTCCATTGCACAATACAGTGTAAGTTCTGTGCGCCTTGCTTGCCCTGTAATGGAGTGTCCGGTACCCACGGTAGGTGCTCAACAGATACTCGGTTTGCACAGACTGAGCCTTTCCGAACACAGATGGATGTCCCACGGAATGTTGATTTCCCACGAGGAGAGCTTTCTCCACAAAATTAATCCACACGAGGTCAAATGATGAGACAAAAAATAACTATTGAATATCATTGCTATCAGTCTGCACATTCCTCTCCCCTTTTTCTGGTTCCCTGTGCTTCTCAGTAAGAAGGAAAACCACAGAGTCTGAACTCCCTTTCTTAACCTTGGCACATTTGGAAAGTGGGTGAGAAGGGAAACTCCTTGACCTGATAATGAGAATGGTGGGAATGATAACCTCGGATATTTGTAAACTGATTCGTAATTAAAGTGTGATTTCATAGCCATAAACGCGATCCTAGAAGCCATCCAGGAAAGTGAGTAGAGCGCGTATGATTACTTAGCTCAGAAAGGCAGAAACCCAGGCTCGTTGGAGTAACGTGACTTGCTCCAGGTCTTGCAGGTCAACAGGAAACATGGACACCCAGTTCTCTGACCTTTGACCCTTATTCTAGCACCCTTTCCATCTGGCCGCACCACATCTTGGCACTTCACAGTGGAAGAAGTGAACACAAGTGCTTCCTAAAAAAACCATGCGTATTCATGTGCCAGGGCTACCAGAACAAAGTGCCACAGACCAGGGCGGGGGGCTTACACCACAGAAAGGGACTATGCGATTCATGATGTCAGAGCTACGTACCGAGTTAACACTGGTCTGGCTTCCTAGAGCTCCTAAGCTCGGCCCGCAGGTCTGTATTGTCCTTATTTGTGTCAGACAGACATATAGAGGCCGTGACTTTCTTGTGTCGGGACTCTTGATGGCTGACTCCCCTTTAGCTGTCCCTGCCTCTAATTTGGACCCAGGGGAAGGAGGGGCAAGAAGCTGACCCACCCCCTACTGGCTACATGGAGAACATGAAAAGAGTTGGAGAGTAAGAGGAAAAATATGAAAATAGGGATCTGAGGAGATGAAAAGGAGGAGACCAAGGTATGTGACAAAAAAAGAAAACATTCACAGCCTCATTACAAATCGCTGAGAGCTTGCTTGGAAAAACATGGAGGTGTGTGTTTATTTACCCGGCAAACATTCAATGAGCACCTTCTGTGAGCCAGGCGTTGGCTGTGGACCAATGAATCAAATATGATCCTTGCCATCACAACAGACTGAGAGGTCCCACCAAATGAATAATCACTGGAATTCAGTTTCTTAAGTACATCAGTAGTATTGCCACGTATGAATCATCCATCTTCAATTAGGTAGCAACAAGCAGAAAGTTTCATAAAATTAAATCAAAATAGTACTAGCCCCCACGAACAATTTTGAAAGGAGAGAAGGCACAATTGGTTGTTTGGGTTTAATGGTGGGGGGCCTGACGAGTGCTGGTGTTTAGCTCTTTAAAGCATTTTCTGGCTTTCTCCTATAAGTCAGGTCCTGGGCTAAGTATTGAAGATGAAAACACCAAATAGAACACATTTACTCATTATAAAAGAGCACACGGGGGCGCCTGGATGGCTCAGTCAGTTAAGCTTCTGACTCTTAATTTTGGCTCAAGTCATATCTCAGGGTCAGGGGATCAAGCCCCACCTCAGGCTCTGCGCTGGGCATGGAGCCAGCTTAAGATTCTCTCTCTCCGGGGTGCTTGGAAGGCTCAGTCGGTTGAGTGTTCAGCTCTTAGTTTTGGCTCCAGTCAGGACTCAGGGTCTGGGATCAAGCTCCCGTACTCAGCAGGGAGTCTGCTTCCCCTCCCCCCTCCCTCTGCTCCTCCCCCAAGCTCTCTCTCACATACATACTCTCTCTAAAATAAATCAATCTTGGGGCGCCTGGGTGGCTCAGACGTTAAGCGTCTGCCTTCAGCTCAGGTCATGATCCCAGGGTCCTGGGATCGAGCCCCGCATCAGGCTCCCTGATCAGCGGGAAGCCTGCTTCTCCCTCTTCCACTCCCCCTACCTGTGTTCCCTCTCTCGCTGTATCTATCTCTGTCAAATGAATAAATAAAATCTTTAAAAAAAATAAAAAATAAAAAATAAAATAAAATAAAATAAATCTTAAAAAAAAAAGATTCTCTCTCTCCCTCTCCCTCTGCCCCTCCCCTGTTCTCTTTCTCCAAAAAAAAAAAAAAAAAAAGAGAGAGAGAGAGAGCGAGAGCGAGAGAGCACAGTAAAATGAGGCAGGCATGCACACTAGCAAACATACCTTATAAAATGTGTTGTTCAAGAGTGGACCACAGAATGCTATTGGAGCACAAAGGACATTTTTAAAGCAAACTTGGAAGAAGGAAAGGGTTTCCCAAAAGACATGATGACCCTTCAAGTAAGTTTCAGAGGGTGGTGGAAAGGAGTTAACTAGGTTTTATAAAAGGCAGTGAAAGACGAGTGGAGACATTTAGAAAAAAAGAACAGTTCTTGGACAAGGCATAGATATGCAAAATAGTATGTCCAGAAGTTTGTTAGATAGACATTAGATACACTTGTGGCTAAGTGGACAAAGATGAGGCTAGAGAATTAGGCAGAGGCCAGATCAGGAAGTATCTTGTGTCCTAAACTAAGGCATTTGAACTTCATGCTGAAAGCACTGGAGATCTCTTAAAGAATTTTCAACAAAGACTGTTTTCATAACTGCACCCTGTTCTACTCTGAAAAGAGTGTACAGGGATGGGTTGGCAGGGGCCAGAGCAGAGGTAAGGAAGTCAGGAGGCTAGAGTAGGCACACGTTCTTTGTTCATCATGGTCACCAAAATACCAACTCTCTCCCATCCTAATACCCTTCTCAGCCCACATGACTCAGGTGGGGCTCATATGCTTTCTTCCAACCTCAGAAGTGGACAAATGACCGGAGGCCTGACCAATCAAAATACCTCTTTATCATCTTCACCCCTGCTCACTCTTTAGCCACAGTGACTGGGTTGGGGTTGGGCATGTAGCCCAACCCAAATGATAAAATGGCTTTTGCTGAAGCCATCAAGAAAGATGCTTAGCTCTTTCTTGTAAGGGTTAACCGAAAGGCTTATGGAGGCTGAGGGCTGCCAGTGGCCATCTTCCTACGATGGAGAGCTGCACAGGGTGGGGAACAGAGTCCTGGCAACACGGTATGAACCTGTGCATCCAGGAAAGCTTGAAAAAAATTCTACTCTTCTGACTTCTCAGTTACACAAGCCAGTAAATTCTTCCTCCTCTTTTTCTTTCTTTTTTTGCTTAAGTTAGTGGGAGTCCAACTTCTTGGACTGAAAACCCAGAGTTCTTTTTTTTTTTTTTTTTAAAGATTTTTATTTATTTATTTGACAGAGAGAGACACAGCGAAAGAGGGAACACAAGCAGGGGGAGAGGGAGAGGGAGAAGCAGACTCCCCGCTGAGCAGGGAGCCCGATGCGGGGCTCGATCCCAGGATCCTGGGATCGTGACCTGAGCCGAAAGCAGACGCTTAACGACTGAGCCACCCAGGCGCCCCAAAAACCCAGAGTTCTGATGTATACAAGGTCCATCACAGTAATCCAGACCAAAAATAGAATTAAAATAGGGCCAAAGCAGGGGACGCCTGGGTGGTTCAGCCAGTTAAGCATCTGCCTTAGGCTCAGGTCATGATCTTGGGGTCCTGGGATCGAGCCCCACATTGGGCTCTCTGCTCACTGGGGAGTCTGCTTCTCCCTCTCACTCTCCCTCTGTGCTCTCTCGCTCTCTCTCTCTCAAATAAATAATAAAAATCTTAATAAATAAGTAAATAAATAAAATAGGGCCAAAGCGGGATGAAGAGGGAAAAGAGACACAAGAAAAAAAATAAGGAGGCACAATTTATAGGATCTGGTGGTTGATTACATAGTGAGTGAGGAGAGGTAAGAGTCTTTGATGACGTCATGCTCTTTGGCTTGGAACGCTGTGTGGACAGTGGTGATGTCCAATGAGAAAGCGAGTATAGGTGGCAAAACAGGTCTCAGAGGAAAAACAGCAAGTTCACTTTTGGGTATGTTTACGCAGATAAGGGTCAGAGACTTAGGGAAAGAGTCCAGACTTGGGTTCTAGCTTTAGGAGTGGTACATAGAGCTATCACTGTGGACATGTTCAGCCAGGGCAAATAAAGTGAGTGGAAAGATCACTTTCCAGTGAAAAGAGAGTGTCAAGGACAAAGCCCAAGTGGATGACTGTTCCATGACAGCGAGCAGAGAAAAAGGAGCCACAAAGGAGCCTGAGGAGAAGACACTGGGGAGGCTGTGTGAAAACCAGAGCGTGGGCATCAAGAAGTCTGGCAGTAATTGAAGAGTGAGAGTTTTAAGAAGTTCTGAAGTTCTATTCAGTAGACTCAGTGTAATAAAAAACAAGTGAGGGGCGCCTGGGTGGCTCAGTCAGTTAAGCGTCTGCCTTGAGCTCAGGTCATGATCCCAGGGTCCTGAGTTCGAGTCCCGCATCGGGCTCCTTGCTCAGCAGGGAGCCTGCTTCTCCCTCTGCCTGCCGCTCCCCCTGCTTGTGCTCAGCCTCTCTCTCTCTCTTTCTGACAAATAAATAAATAAAATCTTAAAAAAAAAAAGATTATAGAACACTTGACTTCCCCCCCACCCCGCATCATACCACCACAGTAACAGGGTCTAGAAGAATAGCAGTGGATTATTGGACTCTTATACCACAGTGAGAAGGGCTGCAAGGCCCAGCTTCTTATTTAAGGAGGATTTTTGAGAGACGGCCAAAGACAACAGGAGAGAGACAAACAAGGATGCTGGAGGAAATCGCAGCCTTGGCACGCACAGCTAGACAGCTAGAACAAGCACTGAACGAAGCCCAACTCCTAGGCAGATCAACATAAAACCTCACACCACAGGCCTATTTCCTTAGCTCCTATTATCCAGTATGTCGCTCTGGCTTTCAATAAAAAAAAGTAGAGCATATGCTACAAGGCAATAATATACAGAGTCTGAAGAAACAAAGCAAACCTCAGATCAACATTCAGATAGGACATGGATTTTAGAATCATCAAACAGAATTTTAAATAACTGTGACTAATAATGTGAAGGGGCGGGGCACCTGGGTGGCTCAGTCGTTAAGCGTCTGCCTTTGGCTCAGGTCATGATCCCAGGGTCCTGGGATCGAGTCCCACGTCGGGCTCCCTGCTCCGCGGGAAGCCTGCTTCTCCCTCTCCCACTCCCCCTGCTTGTGTTCCCTCTCTCACTGTGTCTCTCTCTGTCAAATAAATAAATAAAATCTTTTTTAAAAAAATAATGTGAAGGGGCATAGTGGAAAAAAGAATGGGCGATGGGCAGGAACAGAGAGGGAGAATACCCTTAGAGTGACATCAGCAAAGATAGTAGAGTAGGGAATCTGAAGGGCCTGCCCCTTCACAGAAACACCAAAAAATGGGCAAAAACTGGTCAGAATTAGTCAGACTCTAGGAAATAAAGATTTATAGCAACCAATAAATGTTAAATAAACACAGAAGACTTAGGAGAGCTTTGTGAGCCTTACCTCACCCGCCTCCCCTCCACGCCAACAGTCTTGAAGACAAGAGCTGACCTTCCTCACATAGGGAGCTTGTTCTGGAGGGAGCAGAGGAGACCTTGTTCCCAAGGAACTGTATTTGTCTACTTTTAGCTGTCTGGGGCCTCCCTGAGGACCGACGCAAGGGGCTTGCCTTTTCTCACCTAACTCCGAACTCTCGTGGTGAGAGAGTGGCTGGATAAAGGCAAAGAGAAAGAGAAACTTGAGAGCAGCAAGAAAGAAGGGGCTCATTAGGTCAAAGGAAGCCTCAAAACGGTTCAGTCAGTTTCTCATAAGAAACCACAGAGGCCGTGGGGCACCTGGGTGGCTCGGTTGGTTAAGCGTTTGCCTTCGGCTCAGGTCATGATGCCGGGGTCCTGGGATCGAGCCCCGCGTCGGGCTCCCTGCTCAGTCTGCTTCTCCCTCTCCCTCTCCCCACGCTCAGCCTACTGCTCCCCCTATTTGTGCTCTCTATCCAATAAATAAATAAAATCTTAAAAAAAAAAAAGAAAGAAAGAAACCACAGAGTCTAAAAGATGGTGGGATTGCCTATTTAAAGCGCTGGCAGAAAAAAAGAAAAAAAAACCTGTCAACGTCAACCAAGAATTTGATATCTGGCAAATCTATGCTTCCAAATGGGAAGAGAAATTAAGACATCCCCAGATAGACAAAAGCTGGGAGAATCTGTTGCTAGTAGACCTGCCTTACAGGAAATGCTACAGTTAGTCTCGCCGGCTACAAGGAAAGGATCCTAAGCATTAAATGGAAGTCATACAAAGAAATAAAGAACAGTAGTAAAGTAACAATACAAGTAACTATAAAGCTACTTGTAACATACTTCTGGTTTGTAATGTCTCTATTTCCCCCATATGACTTAAAATGCAAATGCATAAAACAATACTTATAAATCTACGTTAATGGAAATAATATATAGAAATGTAATTTGTCACAGTAACTACAAAAGTGGGGGGTGAGCTATATAGGAGCAAAGCGTCTGTATACTACTGAGGCTATGTTGGTATTCATTCTAACTGGATCGTTCAAGTTTAAAATGTTCACTGTAGGGCGCCTGGGTGGCTCAGATGGTTAAGCGTCTGCCTTCGGCTCAGGTCATGATCTCAGGGTCCTGGGATCGAGTCCCGCGTCGGGCTCCCTGCTCCTTGGGAGCCTGCTTCTCCCTCTGCCTCTCTCTCTCTCTGTCTCTAATGAATAAATAAATAAAATCTTTAAAAAAAAAAATAAAATAAAAAATAAAATAAAATAAAATAAAATGTTCATTGTAGTCCCAGGGTAAATGCTTAGAAAATAACCTTAAAAATGAGAAAGCAATCAAAATGGTACCTGCAAAAAATCAATTATAAACAAGAGAAGGCAGTATTGGAGCAATTGAGGAACAAAAAGATATAAGATATATAGGGAACCATGATAAAAAGGCAGAAGGCCTTCCTTATCAGTACTGACTTTGTTTTTTGTTTTTTTTTCAGTACTGACTTTAAATGTAAATGTATTAAACTCTCCAAAGGCAGACATTAGTAGAATGGGCTTAAAAAACAAACCATGATCGGGGCGCCTGGGTGGCTCAGCCGGTTAAGCTGCTGCCTTCAGCTCAGGTCATGATCCCTGGGTCCTGGGATCGAGCCCCACGTCCGGCTCCCTGCTCAGTGGAGAGCCTGCTTCTCCCTCTCTCTCTGCCTGCCTCTCTGCCTACTTGTGCTTTCTCTCTGTGTCAAATAAATAAATAAAATCTTAAACAAACCATGATCCTTCCATAGTCTGTCTACAAGACTCTCATTTTAGACACAAAGACATAAATAGGTTTAAAGTGAAAGGATGGGGGCACCTGGGTGGCTCAGTCGTTAAGCGTCTGCCTTCGGCTCAGGTCATGATCCCAGGGTCCTGGGATCGAGCCCCACATCGGGCTCCCTGCTCTGCTGGAGGCCTGCTTCTCCCTCTCCCACTCCCCCTGCTTGTGTTCCCTCTCTCGCTGTGTCTCTCTCTGTCAAATAAATAAATAAATAAAATCTTAAAAAAAAAAAAAA
>NW_022589742.1:10941889-11085090 GCF_004348235.1 Phoca vitulina
CTCTAATGAATAAATAAATAAAATCTTTAAAAAAAAAAATAAAATAAAAAATAAAATAAAATAAAATAAAATGTTCATTGTAGTCCCAGGGTAAATGCTTAGAAAATAACCTTAAAAATGAGAAAGCAATCAAAATGGTACCTGCAAAAAATCAATTATAAACAAGAGAAGGCAGTATTGGAGCAATTGAGGAACAAAAAGATATAAGATATATAGGGAACCATGATAAAAAGGCAGAAGGCCTTCCTTATCAGTACTGACTTTGTTTTTTGTTTTTTTTTTCAGTACTGACTTTAAATGTAAATGTATTAAACTCTCCAAAGGCAGACATTAGTAGAATGGGCTTAAAAAACAAACCATGATCGGGGCGCCTGGGTGGCTCAGCCGGTTAAGCTGCTGCCTTCAGCTCAGGTCATGATCCCTGGGTCCTGGGATCGAGCCCCACGTCCGGCTCCCTGCTCAGTGGAGAGCCTGCTTCTCCCTCTCTCTCTGCCTGCCTCTCTGCCTACTTGTGCTTTCTCTCTGTGTCAAATAAATAAATAAAATCTTAAACAAACCATGATCCTTCCATAGTCTGTCTACAAGACTCTCATTTTAGACACAAAGACATAAATAGGTTTAAAGTGAAAGGATGGGGGCACCTGGGTGGCTCAGTCGTTAAGCGTCTGCCTTCGGCTCAGGTCATGATCCCAGGGTCCTGGGATCGAGCCCCACATCGGGCTCCCTGCTCTGCTGGAGGCCTGCTTCTCCCTCTCCCACTCCCCCTGCTTGTGTTCCCTCTCTCGCTGTGTCTCTCTCTGTCAAATAAATAAATAAATAAAATCTTAAAAAAAAAAAAAAATAAAGTGAAAGGATGGAAAAGAGTGAGAGTTTTAAGAAGTTCTGAATCAGAGAGACCTGAGGTGGCTATGCTAATATTAGACAAAATAGACTTTATTCAAAACACAAGAGGCAAATAATGACATTACATATTGATAAAAGAGTCAATTTATCAAGAATTAAATATAACGATTATAGGCATATGCACACCTTACAAGAGAGTCCCAAAATATATGAAGCAATATTTGACAAACTCAAAGGGAGAAATAGTTTTACAACATCAAAAATTTCACTTCTCACTTTCAGTAATGGATAGAACACCCAGACAAATCAATGAGAAAACTGAGGACTTGAACAACACTGTAAGTCAACTTGACGTAACAGACATATATTCCACCCCCAATAAGTAGAACATACATTTTCGTGTGCACATGGACTAGTCTCAGGATAGACTATATGTTAGGTCCCAAGTCTGTAGCACACTTTTTATTAGTTTTTTTGTTGTTAAGTTGTAGGAGTTCCTTATATATTTTGGATGTTAACCCCTTATCAGATATATGGTTCACAAATATTTTCTCTCATACCATAGGTTGCCTTTTAACTCTGTTGTTTCCCTTGCTGTGCAGAAACTTTTTAGTTTGATATAGTCCCACTTGTCTATTTTGGCTTTTGTGGCCTGTGCTTTTAGTGTAATATTTATGAAATCATTGCCGAGACCAATGTTATGAAGCTTTCTCAATATATTTTCTTCTAGGAGTTTTATTTTTAAGTCTTAAGTCCATTTTGAGTTGATTGTTGTGTAAGGTGTAAGATAAGGGTCTAATTTAATTATTTTGCATGTGGATATCCAGTTTTGCCAATACCACTTGTTGAAGAGACTATTACTTCCCCATAGTGAATTCATGGCACCCTCATCAAAAATCAGTTGACCATATATACATGGATTTATTTCCAGGCTTTCTATTCTGTTCCACTGGTCTATGTGTCTACTTTTATATCTGTACCATACCATTTTGATTACTGTAGCTTTGTAATATATTTTGAAATAAGGAAGAATTATGCCTCCAACTTTGTCCTTTTTTCTCAAGATTGACTTCGCTATTCATTGCCTTTTGTGGTCCCATATGAATTTCAGGATTGGTTTCTTCTATTTTTTAAAAAGCCAGTGGGATTTTGATAGGATTGCACTGAATCTGTAGATTGCTTTGGGAAATATGGACATTTGAACAATATTAAGTCTTCTGATCTATGAACATGGGGTGTCTTTCCATTTGTTTGGATTTTTAATTTCTTTCATCAGTGTTTTGTAGAAAATGGGCTAAGAACTTGAACAGACATTTCTCCGAAGAAGACATACAAATGGAACAACAGATATATGAAAAAATGCTCAAAATTACTAATCATCAGAGAAATGTAAATCAAAACCATAATGAGATAACCACGTCACACCTGTCAGGATGGCTTTAAAAAAAAAAAAAAGACAATGAGGGTTGGCAAAGATGTAAAGAAATCGGAACCCTTGTATACTGTTGGTGGGAATGCAAAATAGTGCAGTCGTTATGGAAAACAGTATGGAGGTTTCTCAAAAAATTAAAAATAGAATTACCATATGATCTAATAATCCCATTTCTGAGTATTTATCCACAATTACTGAAGTCAGGGTCTCGAAGAGGTACTAGCACTCCCATGTACACAGAAGCACTATTCACAACAGCCAAGATGTGGAAACAACCTAAATGTCCATTGACAGATGAATAAAGAAAATGTGGTATAGGGGTGCCTGGGTGGCTCAGTTGGTTAAGTGACTGCCTTCGGCTCAGGTCATGATCCTGGAGTCCCAGGATCGAGTCCCGCATCCGGCTCCCAGCTCGGCGGGGAGTCTGCTTCTCCCTCTGACCCTCCCCCCTCTCATGTTCTCTCTCTCATTCTCTCTCTCTCAAATAAATAAATAAAATCTTTAAAAAAAAAAAGAAAAAAGAAAATGTGGTATATACATGCAAT
Source organism: Phoca vitulina (assembly GCF_004348235.1). Lineage (NCBI taxonomy): Eukaryota > Metazoa > Chordata > Mammalia > Carnivora > Phocidae > Phoca > Phoca vitulina. The sequence continues at coordinate 10,944,710 of NW_022589742.1, forward strand.
GGAGTATTATTCAGCATTAAAAAGAAGGATGCTCATTTCAGCAGTACATGTACAAAAACTGGCCCTTCACAGAGAAGATGAGCATGGCCCCTGCACAAGGATGGCATGCAAATTTGTGAACTGTTCCATATTTTTTGAAGAAACGCCACACAAAAAAGGAAATCCTGCAAAATGCGACAATATGGATGAACCTTGAGGATATTCTGCTAAATAAGGCAGTCACAGAAAGACAAATATATGAGGTATCTAAAATAGTCAAATTCATAGAGTCAGAGTGGAATGGTGGTTGGCTGAGGCTGGGGGACAGGGGGAAACGGGGAGTATGCTAATCAATGAGCATAAAGTTTCAGTTAAGCAAGATGAGTAAGTTCTAGAGATCCACTGTACAACATTGTACATATATTCAACAACATTGTATTATACACTTCACAATTCACAATTTTTAAGAGGGTAGATCTCATATTCAGCATTTTACAAAAATTAAATTTAACTTAATTTGGGGCACCTGGGTGGCTCAGTCGTTAAACATCTGCCTTCGGCTCAGGTCATGATCCCAGGGTCCTGGGCTGGAGCCCCACATTTGGGCTCCCCACTCAGCAGGAAGCCTGCTTCTCCCTCTCCCTCTGTCTGCCGCTCCCCTTACTTGTGCTCTCTCTCTCTCTCTGTCAAATAAATAAATAAAATCTTTAAATAAATAAATTTAACTTAATTTGAAAGCTCCCCCAAAAAAGTCCCAATAAATTTTAACTGACTGAAATCACACAAAATATCTTCTCTGACCACAACAGAATGGAGCTGTAAGTCAAAACCAGAAGGAAAACTGGAAAATTAACAAATATGTGGAAATTAAACAACACACTCTTAAGAAGAGTCAAAGAAGAAACCAGAAAGGAAATGAAATGTATGAAATTAAATCACAACATAACGAAACTTACGAGATGTAGCAAAGGTGGTGCTCAGAAAGAACTTGAGAGGTGTAAATATATACATTAAAAAAGAAGAAATATCTCAAATCAGTAACCTGACATTACACTTTAAGAAACCAAAAAAAAAAAAAAAAAAAGATCTAACTAAATACAAAGCTAGTAGAATGAAAGAAATAATAAAGATTAGAGTGGAGATAAAGAAAAGAGAGAACAGAAAAATACTACAGTGAATCAACAAAACAAAAAGGTAGCTCTTTGAAAAGACCAACAAAGTTGACAAACATTTAGCCAAAGTAAGAAAAAAAGGAGAAAGACTCAAATCACTAAAATCAGAAATGAAAGTGGCGACCTTACATAAATATAAAGGATTATAAGCAAATACTAAGAATAACTGAACACCAACAAATTAGGTAACCCAGATAAAATGGACAACACTGTACTGGAAGTTCTAGCCAGAACAATCAGATAAATGAAGAAACCAAAAAAATCCTCAAATCGGAATGGAAAACTGTAACTATATTCACAGATTTCATGATCTGATAGATAGAAAATCCTAAAGAACTCACACACAAACTACTAAAGCTAATAAACAAATTCATCAAAGTTGCAGAATAAAAGAGCAACACGCAAAAATCAGTTGTATTTTTTTAAGATTTATTTATTCTAGGGGTGCCTGGGTGGCTCAGTCAGTTAAGCAGCTGACTCTTGGTTTCAGCCCGGGGCCATGATCTTGGGGTCCTGGGACTGGGCCCTGCATCAGGCTCTGAGATTAGCGGGAAGTCTGCTTGGGGATTCTCTCTCTCTTCCTCTCCCTCTGTGCCTACCCCCACTCATACTCTCTCTCTAAAATAAGTAAACCTTTAAAAATAAATAAATAAAATGGCAATACTACACAAAACAATCTACAAAATTCAATACAATCCCTATCAAACTTCCAATAGCCTTTTTTTTTTTTTAAAGATTTTATTTATTTGACAGAGAGAGACACAGTGAGAGAGGGAACACAAGCAGGGGGAGTGGGAGAGGGAGAAGCGGGCTTCCCGCGGAGCAGGGAGCCCGATGCGGGGCTCGATCCCAGGACCCTGGGACCATGACCTGAGCCGAAGGCAGACGCTTAACGACCGAGCCACCCAGGCGCCCCTTCCAATAGCCTTTTATGCAGAAACAGAAAAGCCAACCCCAAAATTGAGATGAAATTGCAAGACAAGTCGAATAGCCAAAACCTTGAAAAAGAGGAACAATGTTGGAGGCCTCCTACTTTCTGATTTCAAAATTTATTATAATCAAAACAGTGTGGTACTGGCATAAGGATCTATACAGAGAAATTGAATAGAATTGTGAGTCCAGAAATAAGCCTATACATCTAGTCAGCTCATTTTTGACAAAGGTGCAAGATGATTCAGTGAAGAAAAACAGGCTCTTTACAAAACGATGCTGAGACAAGTGGCTAGTCACATGAGAAAGTATGAAGCTGAACCCCTACCTTACAATATATACAAAAATTAGTTCAAAATGGACCAAAGACCTAAATGTTCAAAGAGCTAAAACTTTAAAATTCTGAGGAAAACAAAGGTCAAATCTTCATGACTTTGGATTTGGCAGTGATTTTTTTAGATATGACACCAAAAGTACAATCAACTAAAGGAAAAATAAATAACTTGGACTTCAGTAAAAGTAAAAACTTCTGTGCATCAAGAAAGAGATGCATTTCTCCAGAATGGGAGAAAATATTTGCATATCGTATATGTAATAAGAGCCCATTATTCAGAATATATGAAGAACTATTACTATTCAACTACAAAAAGACAAACCACCCAATTAAAAAATGGGCAAAGGGCTCAAATAGACATTTGTTCAAAGAATATATACATACGGCCAATAAGCACATGAAAAGATACTCAACATTATTAGTCACTGGGGAAATGCAAGTAAAAACCACAAAACCTCACACCCACTAGTATGGCTATAATTAAAAACGAATGGAAATTAACAAGTCTTGGCAAGGATGTAGAGAAACTGGAATCCTTGTACTTTCTGGTGGGAATGTAAAATGGTACAGCTGCTGTGGAAAACCATGTGGAGGTTCCTCAAAAAGGTAAACATACAATTACCAACTGACCCAGGAATTCTACTCCTAGGTATACTGAAAGAATTGGACTTTCAATTATTTTGAAAACTATTTCAATTATTTTGAAAACAGGTATCCAAACAAATACTTGTACATGAATTTTCATACAGTGCTATTCACAAAGTCAAATGATGAAAATAAGCCAAACGTCCTTCAGTGGAAGAATGAATAAACAAAATATGGTATATCTATTCAGTGGAATATAATTCAGCCATAAAAAGGAATGAGGAACTGATACATGGACCTCCAATGCAGATGGACCTCAAAAAAAGTGTACAATTAAAGTGGCATTTAGTACCTTCACCATGTTGTGCATCCATCATACCTACTTTGAAAACATTCTCATTACCCCAAAGGAGACTCCCATCCTCCCCAGCCTCTGGCAACCGCTAATCTATTTTCTGTCTCTATGGATTTACCTATACTGAATATTTCATATAAATGGAACCATACAGTATGTGAGCTTTGGTGCCTGATTTCTTTTACTTAGCATATTATTTTTTGAGGTTCATCCACCTACATGTTGTAGCATGTGTCCATGTGACAATATTTCATTCCTTTTTTGTCTATATAATTATCCACTGTGTATACCACATTTTGTTTAAGAAGAAAATTCCAGATGAATTTTAGATCTAAATGCATAAGGGAAAATAATATGACTTGTAAATGAAAACATAGGAAAACATCTTCATGACCTTGGCATAGGTGATAATTTCTGCACCAAGACTCCAACAAAGCACTAATGATAAAGGAAAATACTGATGAATCGGAAGACATTACAACTGGGAACTTTTCTTCATTAGGGGACATCAAGTGAGTAAAACAGCAAGTTGGGGAGTGGCAGAAGGTACCTGGAGTACATGCATCCAACAAAGGGCTCAAATTCAGAATCCAACGGATCAGTAAGAAAAAAGAACCCAGTAGATATACGGGCAAGAGACTTAACAGGCACTTGGCAAAAAAGTACATTCAAATACTCACTAATCACGTATTAGACACATGAAAAGGTGCTCATCTTAATTGATCAAGGAAATCGAGATTAAAACCACAATCCTCCTACTCACCAGGATGGCTGAAATGAAAGACAGCCAATTTCAAATGTTGACAAGGATAAGGAGCAACTGAAACCCTCACACACTGGTAGTGGGAATGGAGATTGGTACATTTTGAAAAATATTTTGGCAGTATCTAAAGAAGGTGAACATATATAAACCCTATGACCCAACCATCCCACTCCTAGGGTGCTAATGGTCTTTTTCTTGATCTGGGTGGTGGTTACAAGGATGTTCACTTAGATCACTGAGCTGGACACTTACTACTTGAGCATTTTTCCGTTTGTGTCATGCTTCAATAAGTTTCTTTTAAAGTACATATAAATTGGGGGAAAATGTCCTAAGACCAGGAGACTCTAAGTATCAATGCCTTTCTTTTGATTATTACAAGTATTAAATACTATTGATTAAACAACATAAATGTATTATAAATTTGGGTACTTATAAGCAAAAATAAGTATTTATTGAAAATCCCACTCCTAATGATATAGATGACTTCCTTGAAATTAGTTCATATCATGAATAAATATTAGTTATTTCCAGAATGAGGCCTGGCTCATCACCAATTATATCGCTATTTCTCATTTTAAGAGATGACAGGTCAGTGGGCATGGACAGAATTTTGTTATAGTGGGGTCACCCAAAATTTTAAAATTTCCTTTAGAGTTATGTGGCATAAATCAAGTACTGAGCCATTCCCAATTTCTTCCCAATGATCTAGCAGCTGATCAGTTGATTAATAAGTCCTTCTTCAATTCCGTCTAAAGGAAAACACAGGAAACTATTTGATATGCAGGATTCCCTGCCCAGTCATTCGTCATTCAGTTTCCCAGCCAGGATATTTTAATGCCTCTTTGGCTCCTCAGACATGTAAAACTCTGGGGCAATGCACCATGGGAAGACCAGAGCAGGGAAGAGCGGTGGAAGGGTGGTGATGAAGGGGAGGGTGGGGATGGAGGACCTCCCTTTGGGTTTTCCTCACAACGGTTTTAGGAAGAACGTATGGAACTAAGGATTCAGAAATAGATTCCTGTAGGGGCGCCTGGGTGGCTCAGTCATTAAGTGTCTGCCTTCGGCTCAGGTCATGGTCCCAGGGTCCTGGGATCGAGCCCCACATCGGGCTCCCTGCTTGGCGGGAAGCCTGCTTCTCCCTCTCCCACTCCCCCTGCTTGTGTTCCCTCTCTCGCTGTGTCTCTGTCAAATAAATAAAATCTTTTTTAAAAAATAGAAATAGATTCCTGTAAAACTATCCATGCCCCCAGTCTCTCTTGGACGGTCCTGACGGACTCCTGCCAGGCACAAGTGAACCTTGGTCACTAAAGGACTCCTCAGAAGTGGCTCCTCAGGGGTGCCTGGGTGGCTCAGTCGGTTAAGTGGCTGCCTTTGGCTCAGGTCATGATCCCGGGGTCCTGGGATTGAGCCCCGCACCCGGCTCCTTGCTCAGCAGGAAGCCTGCTTCTCCCTCTCCCACTCCCCCTGCTTGTGTTCCCTCTCGCTGTATGTCTCTGTCAAATAAATAAATAAAATCTTTACCAAACAAAAAAGAGACTCCTCGGACTGCATCTCCAAGAGACCTCTCTGGGTCCTGAGCACCCAGGCCGCTGCTGACCTACAGGGGCTGGGGAGCTGCAGGCCACAGCGAGGGTGCAGGGCCTACCTTACTGCACCAATTGCCAAGTTCACCTCTGGAGCACTGGATGCTTTTTGCCCCCACCCATCTCCAAAATGAGGAAGGAGTCAGGAGCCCTGAGAGAAAGGCCAATTTCACCAGGCTCCTGTGCTTCCCTATTGCATCATTTTGGGGCTGCTCGATGACCTCTGCCAAGGTCAGTTTTCAGCGAGGACAGCATGCTGGGTAGGCTGAGCTGCAAAAGGCTGGCAGGCGGACAGGAACATCGGAGGAGACACAGCATCAGGAAGGAGAAAAACCAGTTTGCAGAGATGCTTCCGAGGTGTTTCAGTCAGAGCCACTCCCCGAGGCCACCAGACCCCAGAGGTCTTGAATGCAGCCAGCGTGGGCCCAAGTCCAGAGAGCTGGGGGAGGGCCAGGCGCGCTGGCAGTCCCAGAGGCTGAAACAGACAGCAAGATCAGGGAGACGGGATGGAGGCCTCAAAACTCAGGAAACACCGACAGCCTTTATAGCCACACTTCGTTTTTGGTAGTGATTTGCCAGTTATAGGAGAGTAAAGTGCAGCTTAAGTTCACATTTAACCCTAAAGTGGCCAGCCGCACACGTTCAGGGAGTTTATATCGACATCCAGCCCTGGGCCAGCCGTTGCCAGTTCCTGAGGTTCTAAGACCATCTCTGCACACAAGAGAAAGTACACGAGAGGTGTTCTCAGACAGCGGTTCTCAAAGGGGGAGTGCTGGAGCATCAGCATCACGTGGGAACTTGTCAGAAATGCCCATTTCCTGGCCCTACCCCAGGCCGACGGAGGTAGAAATTCTGGGGGTGAGGCCCAGCCATTGGTGTTTTAACAAAACCTGGGTTTTAAATGCTGTTCTAGGGGCGCCTGGGTGGCTCAGTCGTTAAGCGTCTGCCTTCGGCTCAGGTCTGGATCCCAGGGTCCTGGGATCGAGCCCCGCATTGGGCTCCCTGCTCGGCAGGAAGCCTGCTTCTCCCTCTCCCGCTCCCCCTGCTTGTGTTCCCTCTCTCGCTGTCTGTCAAATAAATTTTAAAAATCTTTAAAAAAAAATAAAATAAATGCTGTTCTAAGAGGACAGTCTGTATGGAATGAGTTTGGGGAGCAAAAGGAGGAAGTGATGTGACATTAGAAGGAAGGATCTGGACAGGTCAGGAGGCCCTATTGGGGGCTAAAAACAAAGGCTAACCAAAGGCGCATTAACAGCGTGGCTCAGCATTGGGTCTGTGAGCTGGGGCACAGGAAACCCGAGTAGAGGCAGGACATAAAGGATGTGGGAGCTGGGGGCTGCTGGGAGCTTGAGTGAAGAGTGCCTCAGTGAGCACGGTGTTGGAGGAAAATTCAGGAATATGTAGCGCAGAAGTAAGGAGGTGGGGTGTTCGGAGAGGCTGCCTCTCAGGGGCCGTGCCCCCCACGCCCAGCTCTTCCCGTGACTCTCCTACAAGTCCCGGACCCCTCTGGGCGGGAGAATGGGTAGAAGGGGGATGGCTTCCTGGTCCTAGTCTATGTACAGGGACAAGATGTACTTCTGGAGGACTGGCACCCCCTGTTAACAGGGCAGCTCTTTTGTAAAGAGCTCAGACGTGGAACCTCCCACCTGAGGGGTTATCTTGAGAGAACAGGGTTTGGAGTCCGCCAAGAACAGAGCAGACCATGGCTCAGAAGGGATTTCCTCACCCTGTGGGCAACAGCCAAGAGGCTGACGAATGACACTTCCCGAGAAGCCACTGCCGGGAGCTGAACATATCCTGTCTGGAGAGAGAGGCCTGGGGCTGGGGAGACTACTTCAGTCCCTCCCTCTGCCACAAGGCCCTGGGCAGAGAAACCCCGAGCTCCAGTTGCCTCTTCTGTAACATAAGGAGCGAGGTCTCCTCGGCTTCCAAGGGCCCTTCAGCCCCGGGGTACTACGAGACTGGAGGGAGTAGGGGATAGAGCCCCAAGCGACTGCAGCAGTCACTGCGGAGGGACCCGAACAGGCTCCTGGGTAGCGGCCGTGCCCCGGTTTGCTGGCAGAGAGAAGGTCAAGACCTGGGTCCTGCACAAATGGGCCTGGACCCAGACGTGCCCCTGTGCCTCGGCCCCAGCAAGTGGTGGCGCTGTGCTCTCTGAGCCGGGGACAGGAGCACCGACACTGGGATAGCAACTCACAGCCCTCACACAGGCCTCAGGCCAGACTTTGTCTCCTCAGTCCCGTCTCTGCCCGTGGGATCTGAACTGGGAGCCTTTGGCCTCTCGGCTCTGCCCCTTGGATGACTCATCAGCCTGCTTGTCCCAACTCCGAGCGTTTGTGTGCTGTCTTCCTGTCGCGTCCTCAGAAAGGCAGCGGAGCTGAGGCCTCTTAGCCATACGCTGGGGAGGTGGCAGGCGATGTAAAGCAGCAGGACATCGCTCTCCTTTATTCCGTTCGGCCATTTCTTTCCCTAGTGCCCGTTGTCTCTCCTTTTTCTGAGACAGTCAGGGCTGACATGATAGTCAGGATGCTTGGGGAATGGGGGGCCCTGGGAAGCTATGTCAGAGGACTGAAAGGTAAGAATGGGTACTGATAGGTCAGCCAGGAGCCCCAGGTTCGAAATCCTGTCGCACAACTGCAGGGACGAGAATGTCCTTTCTTCCTGGAGCCCTTGCATGCAAAGGGCAGCAGAGTCTGAATTCAGAACCGGAAGTCCTCAATTCTCTTCCTGTCTCTGCCCACTGACATCTAAAGGCCTTCCTGCCGCTTGCCCCAAATAACTGATCTCTACAATAGGCCCCAGGCCCCCTGGTTCTGACCTCTCCTGGGGATGCCAGTGTAGACGAGGACCTCCGAAATGAGCTTTCAGGCTAACAGGTGTGATAACAGGGGTTGGCAGCTTTACGAAAACGGGAGTGGCCTTTTGCGGACTCATTTTCAGGACCTCTGCTGACTCTCGTAAGCAGGCAGTAACGGCCGGCTCCCCTGATGGAGTACTTCCTTCAGTTTTCGAGTCAGTCTCCTCTTCCTACGTGCTACATGAACGAAGGTCCTTTCAGTGGTGGTATGACAGCAGCCGTCCAGGGTGGTACCGGACGCAGAGTCATGCAAAGAGAGTGCCCTCTGAAAGAAGTTGAATTTCCCCTTAATTCCAAGAGTACAGTCTCAGATAGTTCTAGAAGGGATGGTGGGGCAGTCAGTCTCCAAGCCTTCAGGATCCTTTCCTTCTGGGTCACTTCCTCCTCTGGGCTGAGCACTTGCATTCTTTGTAGTGGCTGTTCTAGTCTCCTCTTTCCTCTCCCACTAGTTTGAGGATGGACACACCTAATAGTGCAAATACTGTCCACAAAAAGTCCACCGCTCACCATCACTTCCCCACCACACTGCAGGTATGTCAAGTTGGGGCTTCTAGTCTATTTTGGTTGTTACTTGCTAGGGGTATATCTAGCTCAATGGGGGACATTAGCTTATTACTTCACACTGACTAGAGAGAAGTATCTCTAGAAAAGAATGGCATACCAGGCTACCCTTCTGACCACCACAAAGAGGCTTATAAAAACAGCTGGGAATGATGGAAACACCATTAATTAAGGATACTCAACTTTTCTGCCTAATTAATTTTCTTTTTAAAATAACTAGCTGAGGGGCACCTGGGTGGCTCAGTTGGTTAAGTGACTGCCTTCGGCTCAGGTAATGATCCCAGGGTCCTGGCATCGAGCCCCACATCAGGCTCCCTGCTTGGCGGGAAGCCTGCTTCTCCCTCTCCCACTTCCCCTGCTTGTGTTCCCTCTCACGCTGTCTCTCTGTGTGTGTGTGTGTGTGTGTGTGTCAATTAAATAAATAAATAAAATCTTTAAAAAAAAATTTTTTTTTAAATAACTAGCTGAGGGAAGCCTGGGTGGCTCAGTCAGTTAAGCGTCTGCCTTCGGCTCAGGTCATGATCCCGGGGTCCTGGGATTGAGTCCCACATTAGGTTCCTTGATCGGCAGGAAGCCTGCTTCTCCCTCTCCCTGCCGCTCCCCCTGCTTGTGCACGCACGCTCTCTCTCTGGCAAATAAATAAATAAAATCTTTAAAAAAAACTAGCTGAAAGATGAAGGAAGAATGTTCCAAATGTTTATGGAACACCTACTGTGGCCCATCAGAGTGAGGCAGGCTCACACCTCATTTGATCCTCACAGCAGCCAAGAGGATAGAATTATCATCTCCATTTTACAAACCTGAAAACAGGTGTAGAGGGGTCCCTTGATGGAAAAAATATCTGGAGATATCTATGCCAAAAAAGTGACTGTCATCTCTGGGTGATTTAGTAACCATGGAGTTTTGTTTCATGTTTAATATGAAACAACATTCCATGTCATTAAAAAAGTTAAATTTTATGAAATAATAAATATATCGAAGCCTTGGCCAACATCTTAAACTAGGATGTGACATAGCTATAAATCCATGTCCTCCAACTTCCCTGCCCTGCCCTTGACATGACATTGTCTTCTCAGGAGATAATCCCTGAGGTCAATGGGGAAGGAAGAGAAAATACCAGTATCACAAGAGTTTCTGGGTGGCTCAGTCGGTTAAGCACGTCTGCCTTCCGCGCAGGTCATGATCCCAGGGTCCTGGGATCGAGCCCCGCATCAGGCTCCCTGCTCAGCGGAAAGCCTGCTTCTCCCTCTCCCGCTCCCCCCATTTGTGTTCCCTCTCTCACTGTGTCTTTCTCTGTGTCAAATAAATAAATAAAATCTTAAAAAAAAAAAACAAAAAACAAGACAGTTTCCATCTGACCTAGTTCTCACCGGGGCCATCCCACTAGGCCATGGGCCTGACTCTGCCCTGACACTTCTGGATGTTCCCTCCTGCTATCCAATGTGTGCTGAGGCCACAAGGCCACGGGGCTCACCTTGCCATTCTCAGTACATCCGTTTACAAAACTTCCAGACTTTCCTGCACAGCATCCCAAGTGTATGGGGTTGTGGCTGAACAGCCATAAAAATGGGCTTCCCTTTAGGCCCTGGGGCAGTGTGGCACCAATTTGAAAACGTCTAGTCCACATGGTGAAAAGTCAAAAAAAAAAAAAAAAAAAAGGCCATTTACCATGGCCCTGGGATTTCTACAGAGAGACAAATCTGTGGCTGAAGGCCCAGACTGCTTCCTTCATCATTTCACTCTATATACCTCAGTGTTGAGAGGATCAGCAGGAGAGACATCAAGTGCTTGCAAGGTCCCTAGGTCTGTGGTGGCATTCAGGCCTTCGCTTGCTGCTTGGAACTCTTTGACAGAAAACACTGTGGTAGCGGGCACTGAGGGGAACAGCCACTGGAATGGGGGCACTTCTCCCAGGGCAAACACTGAATGCTCTCTTCCTGCTGGAGAATAAAGTTCCCTCAGCCCTGGGCTTGGTTGTTCATGTCGACAGAATGATAGCCATAGAAACTCTCTCCAGCTTAGTAATTCTCTCTAAGCTCCCTTCAGAAGACCTGAATACTCTTATTTTCCATCTTTCTTGAGAAAGAATGAGAGTAGGATTCATGGCCATCATGTGTTTGCTGAGCACCTGATACTTGAAGAACCTAGATCACCGAGGGTGGGGAAGCTGAATAACCAGACAGATATATAGATAGATAGATGAATAGATAACTATAGATAGATGATAGCTATATTTCCACTTTTATTGATCAAGTACTCATTGTGTATCAGTCTTGTGCTAGGCACTGAAGATACAATGCTGAACAAGAGAGACAGCTTAGATTCCTTTCTGTGAAGTAGGACACGAACCCCTCCCAAATCTCCTGTGGGTGACAAATTCCTATCATTGGTGCCTCAGAGTTTTATACTCTTTCGTCACCTCTAGGGTCAAGATCCACATGGTGACTTTCTTCAGACTGGAGATACTGGACAGGACTCCCTTCTCCTGTGGAGTTTCTGGTGTCTAAGAAGGCTTGACCGCCTGCTGAAGTTTCTCCTGCATACGCTACAAGTATACGGCTGCTCACCTGTGTGGGTTCTCTGGTGCTTAATAAGGTGGGAGTTCTGAATGAATCTTTTTCCACATTCATAACATTTAAAGGGCTTCTCTCCTGTGTGAATTCTTAGGTGTGTGTGTAGATTTGTATTGTGACTGAAGCTTTTTCCACACCATGAGCATCTGTATGGTTTTATTCCTTGGTGTGCCATGAAGTGCTTATTAAGATCTGAACTCCATCTAAACCTCTTATCACATTGTTGACATTTATAGGGCTTCTCTTCAGTGTGAATTCTCTGGTGCTTAATAAGGTCAGAGCTAACTCTGAAGCTTTTCTCACATTCCTGACACTTAAAAGGTTTCTCTCCTGCATGGCCTTTCCCTTGAAGATCCTTATGTTTTGGAAGCTCTTGTTTACAAGTTGAAAGTTTCTTTCTTTTCCTCCCTAGAAAAGCTCGGTGCCGTCTCCGTACCCTGCGTGTACCACCATGATTTTCTTTGCCTGTTGTTTTCTGGGCAACTTTCATTCTGGCCTTTCTTAATACTTTGCATCCTGATGCTTGTATTTCTAATGCAGAAAGAGATATAGGTTGGTCATTTCCAGTGTCATTTTTGAGCTTTAACCCTGTTGGAACAAACAGAAGAGTCAGCCGTCTGTGTCCCAGAACAAGAAAACTATAGGAATGGAGAGAAAAATCAATGATGATTGCCTTTAAAAAACACAGAATAAGTGATTTCTGGTCCAATATGGACAAAAGGGCACAGATGCATTTCCTCCTGATCCTCCCTGCTGGGCACAACAAGCCAATGAAAGAATGCAAGCCACAACCAACAGAGAATTCCAAAACGTGGTAAGAAGAAAGCAAAATGGCTTGGGATGCCAGGCCTAGCAGAGTAACACAGCAGGGTGTCCTACATCCCCAGAGCCGCCAGTAGAAGGCAACCCGAGCTAGCATCTTCCAACCCTCAACCTAGCAACACAAAGCTACCTAGACAGCCTTAGCTCTGAATGAGAAGCCTGCCAATATCAGAGCCCCAGCTAAGAGACACCAAAGTGCGCAGGCGGAACGAGCAAGAGGCACCTAGCCACAGTGGCCTGGCCTAGGAAGCCTCTTCATCCCTGAGGGTCTGAGACTCCCCTTTCCCACTGAGAGGCACTCTGGCCTGTGTAAATACCTTCCTCACCCTCAGGCGATACCAGCAGGGACATATGGGAGCCCTAGCAGTACCACATAAACCAAGGAAACCACAATAACGCCACAAAGACTCTGAAAATTAAACCGCCACTAGAGGGGCGCCTGGGTGGCTCAGTCGTTAAGCGTCTGCCTTCGGCTCAGGTCATGATCCCAGGGTCCTGGGATCTAGCCCCGCATCGGGCTCTCTGCTCAGCAGGAAGCCTGCTTCTTCCTCTCCCACTCCCCCTGCTTGTGTTCCTGCTCTTGTTGTGTCTCTCTCTGTCAAATAAATAAATAAAATCTTTAAAAAAAATAAAAAATAAAAAAATAAACTGTCACTAGAAGTATAACCCACGAAAGTAGGAAAGAACTATGTGCTAAACTAAAACAGCATGACTGTTACATTAAAATATTTAAAAAGGACCCAGACTCTTCTAAAATAATAGACAAAATATCAGGATACAATCAAAAATCATCCGTCAGGCCATGAAACAAAAAAAAAATCACAACTGGAGTGAAAAAAAGCAATCTAATAAAAATGGCATCAGACTGGAAATCAAAAACAGAAAGACAACAGGAAGGGCGCCTGGGTGGCTCAGTCGTTGGGCGTCTGCCTTCAGCTCGGGTCATGGTCCCAGGGTCCTGGGACTGAGCCCCGCATCGGGCTCCCTGCTCGGCAGGAAGCCTGCTTCTCCCTCTCCCGCTGTCTGCCGCTCCCCCTGCTCGTGCTCTCTCTCTCTCTGACAAATAAATAAATAAAATCTTTTAAAAAAAAGAAAAAAAGAAAGAAAATCAAATTCCAGGGGTGCCTAGCCGGCTCAGTCAGTGGAGCAGGTGACTCTTGATCTCAGGGTCGTGAGTTCAAGCCCCACGTTGGGTGTAGAGATGACTAAAAAATAGAATTTGTAATAAATAAATAAATAAGAAAAAAAAGAAAATGAAATTACAATATATCAAAATATGTGGAATGCAGCTAAAGAAGTGCTCAGAGGACAAGGTATAGCCCTAAGTGCTTACAATAGAAAAGGGGAAAGGTCTCAAATCGATAATCTAGTTTCTACTTCAATAAACCAGAGTAAAAAGCAAAATAAGCCCAAAGCAAGTTAAAGGAAGGAAATAATAAAGCTCAGAGCAAAAGTCACAACCGAACAAAAAGCTTGTTCTTCAAAAAAATTAATAAAATTGATAAACCTCTATCACAACTGACAAAAATAAAAGGAGGGAAAATCCAAATCACCAGTATCAGGAAGGAAACTGGATATATCCCTACACATCCTGCAGCAACTAAAAGGATGGTAAGAGGGGCACCTGGGTGGCTCAGCCCGTTCATCTGACTCTTAATTTCGGCTCAGGTCATGACCTCAGGATCTTGAGATCAAGCCCTGCTTCAGGCTCTGCACTTAGCAGGCAGTCTGCTTCTCTCCCTCTCCCTCTCTCTCTGCCCCTCCCCCTGCTCACACACTCTCTAAAAAATAAATCAATCAATCTTTAAAAAAATAATAAAAATAAATAAAAGGATGGTAAGATAATACTATAAACAACCTTATGTTCATGACTTCTAAAAGTTAGGAAAAAATGGACCAATTCTTCAAAACCACAAACTAACAGAATTCAACCAACATGAAATAGATCATCTGAATAGCACTATCACCATTTAAACAAATTGAATTCATAGTTTAAAAGCTTCCCCCCCAAAATCCAAGTCCATATGGTGAGACTGGAGGATTCTACCAAATATTTAAAGAATTAACACCAATTTTACACACTCTCTTCCAGAAAGGAGGAGGAAATACTACCCAACTCATTTTATAAGGCCAGTATTACCCTGATGGCAAAATCATATAAAGACAATACTAAAAAAGAAAACTACTGGGGTGCCTCGTGGCTCAGGTGGTTAAGCAGCTGACTCTGGATTTTGGCTCAGGTCATGGTCCCAGAGTCCTGGGATTGAGCCCAATGTCAGGCTCTGCGCTCAGCAGGGAGTCTGCTTGGGGATTCTCTCTCCCTCTGTCCCTCCCCTCCCACCCCTGCATGCTCTCTCTCTCTCTCTCTCTCTCTAAAATAAATAAATCGTTTTTTAAAAAAGGAAACTACAGACTAACATCTCCCGTGAACTTCAATGTAGAAATACTCAACAACATACTGGCAAACAATGTAACAATATGGAAGAATTATATACCAGGATCAAGAAAGATTTACTGCAAGTATGCAAGGCTGATTCCACATTTGAAATCAATCAACATAACGTACCATATCAACAAGCTTTGAAGATCATACACCTATCAAAAGACACAGGAAAGTGTTTCACAAATTCCATATCCATTCATGATAAGAACACTAAGTTAGGAATTATATTGACTCAATAATAGAGTATCAACAATAAAAAAACCATACTAACGTAAATAGGTAATGGTGAAAAACTTAATGTTTTCAGGATAAAATTGGGACAAGGTAAGGATGTCTGCTCTTCCCACTCTTATTCAACATAGCGGGAAGTTGGAGCTACTGCAGTTACGGCATTCAAAAGAAATTAAAAGGCAGTGCAGATAATGTGATTATCTATGTGTAAAAATCTCAAGGAATCTACAAAAAAAACCTCTTAGAAATAATAAGTGAGTTAGTAGGATCACAGAATACAAGATCAAAATACAAAATCAGGGGCGCCTGGGTGGCTCAGTCGTTAAGCGTCTGCCTTCGGCTCAGGTCATGATCCCAGGGTCCTGGGATCGAGCCCCACATCGGGCTCCCTGCTCCACGGGAAGCCTGCTTCTCCCTCTCCCACTCCCCCTGCTTGTGTTCCCTCTCTCGCTGTATCTCTCTCTGCCAAATAAATAAATAAAATCTTTAAAAAAAAAATACAAAATCAGTGGCATTCCTATGTAAAAAAACAATGAACACACAGAAACCAAAATTAAAAATAGTACCATTTACAAATGTTCCAGTGAAAATGAAATGCTTTGGCCTATACTTAGCAAAACACATAGAGGATCTGTACACTGAAAATTACAAAAAGTTGATGAAAGAAATTAAAGAAGACCTAAATAAATAGACACACACTGTGTTCACTGATCAAAAAAATCAACATAGTAAAGACATCAATCCTCCTCAAACTAATACATAGGTTTAACGTCCTATCTAGCAAAATCCCAATAAAGTTTCTTATAGACATAGATAAGCTTACTCTAAAATTTACATGGAAAGGCACAGGCCCTAGAAGGGCTAAAATAAAATTTTATTTTACAAAAAAGAATAAAGTGGGAAGAATCGGTCTACTTGACGATATTAAGGCTTTGATATTACAAAGCTACAGCAATCAAGACAGTGCAATATTGGCAGGGGCACAAGCACAGAGCTCGATGGAACAGAAGAGATGCACACAAATATACCCAACTGCTCTTTGACAGAAGTGCGAAAACAATTCAGTGGAGGGGGCGCCTGGGTGGCTCAGTCGGTTAAGCGTCTGTCTGCCTTTGGCTCAGGTCATGATCCCAGGGTCCTGGGATTGAGTCCCCAATTGGGCTCCTTGCTCAGCAGGGAGCTTGCTTCTCCCTCTGCCTCTGTTCCTCCCCCTGCTCCTGCGAGCTCTCTCTCTCTCTCTCAAATAAATAAAATCTTTAAAAAAACAAAAACAAAAACAATTCAATGGAGGAAGGACAGCCTTTTCAAGAAATGGAGCTGAAGCAATTGGCCCTCCATAGGCCAAAAAATGAACCTCATCCTAAACTTCACACCTCATATAATAATTAACCCAAAATGGATCATGGACTTAAATACAAGACTATAAAACTTTTAGGAAAAAATAGCAGAAAATTTTAGGGGTCTAGGGTTAGTCCAAGTTCTAGCCTTGACACCAAAAATACAATGTATAAAAGGAAAAAATGAAAAATTGGTCCTCATCAAAATGAAAACCTTTTACTCTGTGGAAGCCCACAGGAAGAGGATTAAAAAGACAATATACAGACTTGGAGAAACTATTTGCAATCAACATATTCGACAAAGTGCTAGAATCTATAATATATAAGAAACTCTCAAAGGGTGCCTGGGTGGCTCAGTCGGTTAAGCGACTGCCTTCAGCTCAGGTCATGATCCCGGAGTCCTGGGATCGAGTCCCACATCGGGCTTCCAGCTCAGCGGGAAGTCTGCTTCTCCTCTGACCCTCTCCCCTCTCATGCTGTTTCTCTCTCTCTCTCAAATAAATAAATAAATAAAATCTTTATAAAGAAACTCTCAAAACTCAACAGTTAAAAAACAATCCAATTAAGATGTGGGTGAAAGATATTTCACTGACAAGAAAATAGAGACGGCAAATAACCGCATGAAAAGCTATAAAACATCACTGGCCATTAGGGAAACGCAAATCCAAATCACAACACGGTAACACTACACGCCGATCAGAATGGCAAACATAAAATGGAGATAATATAAACACTGGCAAGGACATGGAGAAACTGGACCACTCATCCTTTGCTGCTGGGAATGTGGAATGGTACAGTCACTGTGGAAAACAGTTTGGCAAGTGTTCAGGAAATTAAACCTGTAATTGCCATATGAACCAGCAACTGTACCCTTAAGGCATTTATTCCAGAGAAATGAAAACTTATCTCTACAAAAAATCCTGCACACAAATGCTCCTGATAGCTTTATTCACACTAGCCCAAAACTGAAGACAGCAAAGATCTCTTTTCAGTGGTGAATGGTTACACAAACTGTGGTCTCTCAACATCATGGCATGCTACTCAGTATTAAAACAAACAAACAAACAAACAAACAAACAACTATTGATACACACAACAATTCAGATCAATTTCCAGGGAATTATTCTGAATGAAAAAAGTTAATGCCAAAGGGTTACACATTTTACGGTTCTATTCATGTAACACTTTTGAAACAGCAAAATATCAGAAATGTAGAGCAGATCAGGGGTTGGCAAGGGTCGGTGACGGGGTGAGGCATAGCGGACATGTGTGTGATGATAAAAGGGCAACAAGAAAGGTCCTTGCGGTAATATAACTGTCCAGTATCTTGACTGCAGAGGTGAACATACAAACCTACACTTGCAATAAAACTTTACAGAACTAGGGGCCCCTGGGTGGCTCAGTCGGTTAAGCCTCAGACTCTTGATTTCGGCTCAGGTCATGATCTCAGGGTCATGAGACTGAGCCCTGCGTCGTGCTCCCCACTCAGTGGGGAGTCTGCCGGAGAATCTTTCCCTCCGCCCCTCCCCCTGCGCACGTTCTCTCTCTCTCTCTCTTCCTAAAATAAATAAATCTTAAAAAAAAAACTCTACTGAACTAATTACACACACAGACAAATAAAATGGAAAATATGAAGGTCAGAAGACTGTATCAATATCAATATCCTGGTTGTGACATCATATGATACTTTTTGCAAAAGTTATCATTGAGGGAAACTGGGTAAAGTGTATACAGGTTCTCCTTGTATGATACTTTAAATCTGCATGTGAATCTACAGTTATCTCAAGAAGAAGTTCAGTAAGAAAAACCCAGGAGTAGAATCTTGGAGTGTTAATCCCCTGTGAAGGTCCTCATCAAGGAATATTTCTCTTCTTCCCGTGTATATACTTACCTGTAGGAAACTCTCCAAGACTGTCCTTGAACTCTTGGGGACCTTGGACCTATGGTTCTCTTCCTTGTTCTAAGCAGATTACTTCAGGTTTAGGGGGTAACAATAATGCTCTGAGTATAAAACCTTGAGGTCGTGGGCTGCCATCCTAATTCCAGACTCTTTTTCAGGAAGAGTGAATGACTCTTCCATTTACTCCGAATGTTTAAACGGGCAGAATCTTAGATTCAGCACCTTCTTTCTAGTCTACAGTGATTGTGGGTGGAGACGCAAGGAGGAAGTGGAGAAGGAAGCCTCAGGAGGGCACGTGGAATGGGAATCCAGTGCTACTGAAGCAGACAGGGTCAGGGATGACGGCAGCTTAGACGAGGCTGGAAGAGCAGCAGACGGGGAGACATGCTGGTAAGTCAGGATCTATTCTGAATCATCTGGATATGCCTGGCCTTTCCCCCACACCATCAAGGTGAGACCCAAACAGCTACTGGAACACGGGGACTCTCCCACAGAAGATCGTCTTCCATAAACTGCGGCCAGGTTACTCAACTTCTACACAAAGGAAAGGAAGAATCTTTACCTAGAGAGATGACAGTCTCATAGTTCTCCTGCATTACATCATTGTAAAGGATCTTCTGAGTAGGGTCCAGTAACTTCCATTCTTCCTCAGAAAAGGACACTGCCACATCTTCAAATGTCAACAGGCTCTAAAGAAGAGAATGGGTTTCAGTTCAGTACTTGCCACCACAGAAGCCTTCCTATCACTCATCTCTGAACTACGCAGCAGGCCAGTCGCCGAAGAAGAGTATTAAGATTCAGGGTGGGGAAAGTAAGATGGCAGAAAAGGAAAAAGCCCGAGATCAGTAAACAGCGTGCGAGGGGCCTGGTCCCCACCGTGCCCAGCCTAGTCGCCTAGAGGTGAACATCCGGGGCTAACATGCCTCAGAGCACCTGCCGAGCACTGTGGGTCATGGGCAGCAAAGAAAAGCACAGACAAGGCCAGGTGCAGGCTGCCTGAAAAAGCTGGGAAGTACAGCTCACCTGGAACTCAGGCAAGATGAGCTCAGATGCCATCTTCCAGTTTGGGGGGCTTTTCTGCTCAGAAAAGGCTAGAATCTGTTGAGTAGGCACAGCTGTGGATGGAAAAGAGCCAGAGAAAATGTCTCTCTTTTGTGTTTACAAATACCCTGAGCTGATTTCTAGAACACGGAACCTCAGGAGTCCTTCTTAAGGACAGCTCACCTTCACAAGTGTATGTGTGGTACCAGAGGTGGTCTTCTCATTGGAAATGAGAACCAAGTATCTACCACTCCAAAGAACTGGTTCCCCAGCTGGCTGTTTCCCCCCAGATTTCGTGAGAGAAATTAATGAAAGGAAATCCATTATTTTTTCTTTCCTCTCATAAAATAGTTTACCGGGCTAGGCAAGAACTAGAGGTGACTGAAAATGAAAGACTCAGGTCCTCCAGTGTAGCTGGTTTCTGTCTTTTTTTTTTTCCCCCCCTGGGGCACAATTCTCTCCCCCTTCTGCCATGACGACCCATGTCTGATCCCAGTTTCTTCTCTAACATAGAAGGGTGATGACCCCACCTGTCCCTAGTCCATCTTCTCTCCAGTTTCTAAGGAGCAAGGTCCATGGTGTGAATACCAGGGTTCTCTGGTTTGGACATGTGTGCACCCCAGGCTGACCCTCACCTTCACCCACCATTGGCCTATTGTCCTCGCACGTGAGAGACATCCTAACAACTGGCAAGGCTGGGCACCTGGAACATTCCCATGACATTCCAGCTGAACCGATTCCTATCACAGCGCCCAGGAGAAGAGAATTATTATGAAGCTCCTCACCTCTTTCATATACAGGCTGGGTTTCTTTGTGAGTATTCCAGCCCAGCTGTTCCTGTAGTACCCGGTATGTATTCCAACATTCTTTCTGGAACATACCCATTGGTTGGGGCTCTGCTGGCTTCCACTTAAAGCCTGGGGCCACTGCTGTTCCTCCCAAGGGCACTGCCTCCTTTCCCAGCTCATGGGCTGTGACCTAGAAATAATCCCCATCCTCATTAGCACAGAACTTTTCGTTTGGGGGTGGTGGTGGTGGAGGGATGAACAAGAGTAGAGCCCGGATTTGGGAAGTTGTGACATTCAAGGAAGTAATAAAAAAAAACTAAAGAGATATTGTGCCACCATTTCCCCACAAAGAACCATACACATCATCTGGGGCAATCAGACAGCCACAGCTCAGGCCACTGGCAGGGTAGGGGCACACTGCGTCCTGTCATGGTGCCCTCACTGGCTTGCGCTCTTGCCTTGGACCCTTGCCTAAGGGCATTTTTAACTTCTCAGTTTTCTCTAAAACAGAAGGAGTTGAATAAAAAAAAAAGATTCCCAGGGACGCCTGGGTGGCTCAGTCGGTTAAGCACCTGCCTTCCGCTTAGGTCGTGATCCCAGGGTCCTGGGATTGAGCCCTGCTTCGGGCTCCCTGCTCAGCAGGGGAGTCTGCCTTCCCTCTGCCGCTCCCCCTGCTTGAGCTCTCTCTGACAAATAAATAAAATCTTTAAAAAACATAAAAATAAAAAAAGATCCCCAGCCAGTCAGATTTTCCAATCCTTCCACAGCCAGGGAAGGATTTCATGGAGAAAGGGGACGCAGCGGAGGAAAAACTGGAGGAAAGTTTGGACTCTCACTTCCTTCTATGTGATTCCATTGTAGTAAAACGCCAAAAACATACCCTGCCCCGTCCTCCTCAAAGTGGGCTCCCGAGGAAAGGAA
Source organism: Phoca vitulina (assembly GCF_004348235.1). Taxonomy (NCBI): domain Eukaryota; kingdom Metazoa; phylum Chordata; class Mammalia; order Carnivora; family Phocidae; genus Phoca; species Phoca vitulina. The sequence continues at coordinate 10,965,885 of NW_022589742.1, forward strand.
GGGTGCTGCCATCTCCCAAGGGCATACCCTGGTTCCCCACTTCCCAGCAAGGCCAAGGGCAGACCACTAAGGGAGGGCAATGGAGGCTCTTTTCTTCTGGTCCAGAGATAGGCGCTCCCACTAGAGAGGGCCCTACCCCTCTTGGCACCCTGATTCTGTCCACTCCCCTCTTGGCAGTTTTCTTCTTTCCGTATCCTTGCTTCCTTTTTTCTTTCCATTTCTTCTCTTTGTAGTCTACCCAAAGTTGTCTGATTAATACTTCTATTTGCCGCCCTCTCTCTCTTTTGATCTCTAAGTGCTGTGCATCTTTTTTTCAGATTGCCGCCCCCCCCTTTCCCAACTCTGCCTTGCCTTTTATTTCTCTGTTTCTGAGAACTCAAGTCCTCTCTTCCTTGGCCACGCCAGCTGAGGCCCACCACCCCCAGTTTGCCCTGGCCCGAAAGAGGGCAAAATGCATTTCTCTTTTCCAAGGGCCAAGAAAGATGGCCAGGGACTCTGAAACCTGTCATCCAGTACGGCTGCACATCTGTGGCTTCAGATCCTGCCTGGCTGTCCCCAAGGAATGACAGAAGAGTGACCTACTCCACCTTGTTCCTCCACTGCCCCTCCCCACCCAACCTGGATAATTCTACCTTTACCCTAGTTCATTGTCCACAGAAAGGATCTCCTCACCTCATCACTTATTCCATCAGGTTCTCTCTGAAAGCGCTCTACCAGGGCCACAGCCTCTCTGATGCTCTGTGGACGGTACTTCTGCACCCAGTTCTGGGTCTCCCTGGGTAGAATAGTCAGGAACTGCTCTAGCACCAGCAGTTCCAAGATCTGCTCTTTCGAGTGGATTTCTGGCCTCAGCCACTGGTGGCATAATTCCTGAAGTTGGCTGACAGCCTCAAGTGGTCCAGGCGCTTCATGATAATAGAAGCTCCGAAAGTGCTGGCGAGCGCTCTCAGGACCAAGACTGTCCGTTTGTGGGCTGGATTTCTTACTCTCACTGGAGCTCTCTTTCAGAGACCCCTCAGTCCCCCACAAAGCCTCCATGTGTGGGTACAAGCATGCATTCACCTCCAGATGTCTCATCATCATTTGCTCTAGGAACAGTTTTACTCCTATGTGTGACATCCTCCTGGTGCCACCTTTGACAACTGAGGCCTTGTCAGGTTTGGTATAAAACCAATGAGTGGATCTTCTCCCCAAGGGCACTGAGGGAGGGGAGAAAAAAAGTACATGTCAAGAAGAAAGCCACATGACACATATTTACTTGCTATTTATAGTTATCAGAGAAGAATGAACAGAAAAAAACCTGTCCAGTCTACCCTTTAAAATCAACTGCCAAGTATTAGGACACTCACGATGACAGATTACTTGAGGACCTATATTTCTTTTTGTCACTCAGCTTTGAAACAAAGCACAGCTCAGAGAAGACAAATGTCAATTGATAACTTTCCTTTTTTTTTTTCTTAAAGGTAGAGGAAAAGGTGGTGGATGAAAAAACTGTCACCCACTCGCTAAAAGGAGCTTTGAGAATATCCAATATTTAATCTGCGTGCTTCCTGTCCCATCTTCACAAATAGGGCATATCTGAGTTTCTCTAAATTTTAACAGATCCTCGCCGTCTGTTGTCCTTAGTTAGGGGGAAACAACTACTTGCCCTTTCATCCTCTTAAGAAGACTGAAACCTTTACTTCATGGAACATTTGATATTCTCCTTTCCATTGTATTAATACCGGCAGGAGAACTGAGGCAACCACATCAGAAAAGAAGTAAAGCAATTAGGGAAAAAAGTAACCTTATCCCTCTCAGCAAATACCCCCCAACTGGGCAACCAGATGTCAACATTTTGCGGGGGGGGGGGTACTTTTTGGGAAGATTATCAAGGGCACGGTGCAGATTTGTACCTGTGTATTAACTTTTTGCTTACTTTACTGGAAAGACAAGTTGGCCTTGCGTACCAAATACAATGTCAGCTTGTAAAACATGAGAGAAAGGGTGATCATTAAGGTTCTTCTGAGACAGGAAGGGTCCTAGTAAAGGTAACCCTTCTCCTGACTTTACACTTCCTCAGGGGCACACAGATCTCTACGTAAGGCTAAGGGTGGCCTTGAGAGGCTGCTTTTCCGAGGTATTCCAGCACAAACGGCAACAAAGTTCTTTTGAGGATAACACGGGTATTCAGAGAAATGCTTGGTTCCTTGCAGCCTATGCAGGCTCAGAAGGTATGGGGACGCCTCCTCTATTTCCATGTGGGCAGAAGCTAACGCCTTTGAAGCTGAAAGGCCCCTTTCTCCGGCGACCTGACCATCAGCCAGCGGAAACGGGGGAGTTTCGCCGGGTGCAGCGGGAGACACTGCTGCTCCCCCCCCCCCCCCCGGCCCCCCACGAATCCGTGACGCTTCCGGGCACTCCGCGGGCGGCCGGCCCCCGAAGGTGCCCGGGGAGCGTCCCCGGGCTGCACGTGCACCTGGGGGACAAAGAGGTTGCTGGCGGAGGCTGCACGGGGCGCTCGGAGCCCGCGCCCCCGCCCGGCCCGCGCCGCCGCGGGAAGCTGCCGGCTCCGCCCCCCCCCCCGCCCCGCTCACCGCCCCGGGGGGCCGCCAGTGGCACGTGCGGCCCGCAGCGCCGGGGGCGCGCGCCACCAAATCCCGGGGGCGACGCGGCGTCTCCATTACCTCCGCCCAGCCCCGGCCTCCGCGGGCGCCACTTCCCTCTTCCTCGACTCGGCAGCAACGTCGCCACGCCTCCCCGCCGCCCTGAGGAGCAAGCGCCCGGTTCCCGCGCCTCTGCGGGCCTGGCGAGGGCAGCTCCGAGCTCGGGAGCGCGGGGACGGGGGGGGGAGGCTTGGAGGACCGGTCCCCCACCTGATCCCTCTAGCTCCCTGAGACCGTACCCCGACTCGCCATTTTGGGGTCGCGGTCTGTGGACCTGGCCCAACCGGAAAAGAAAGAATGCGCTTCCGGCGGCTTCGTGACAGCCACGCCCAGCCCTCTCCCTCTCTCTACCTGTGGCGTCTGGGCGCAGCCCGGCGGGAACCGTGCCGCAGCTCCTCTGCGTCCCGGGGGCGCGGCCTTCTGCTCCGGCCCAGGCCGGGACGCGAACACGCCTTCCCCCAGGCCCGCTGGAGGCCCAGGGGAGCCCCGGAAGCCTCTAGTCGCCTGGCAGGCATGTAGCCCACCGACTCCAGGTGCCGCGATCTTGTGGCCCTGACTTGCCAAGTGCAGATCGTTCAGGTCGCGTTCTGGCCCTTTCTACCGGGAACCCCCCAGTGAGGGCCGCCGCCCCTGAAAGTCGCCACTAGACTTGTCCCGAGCCTCCTGAGTTGGAGGACGTGACGTCCTCAGGGTCACAAGGATTGCCGGTGGCAGTTTTTAGACAAGAGTTGAGGTCTCTTGCTGCTATATCCCTTGCTTTTTCTACTGCATTATGCCTCCCTGGGAGACAAGAACCTTGTTTCATCGCGTAACTCCTGTAATGCTCAGCATAGTCTTCTGGATAAGTCATCTTTCTAGGAACCTGAGTATCTTGGGTTGTCAGCGTCTCCAAATTATCAGTGTTTACCTAATGTTGAGCCATTTGGATGAAAACTGTCCCTATGAATCAAAAGAGGAGAAACTGTGTGGCTCAGTAGGGCAGTGGGGACGAAACTGACATGTTTCGGCAGTCAGTGCAAGAAACTACCCCGCAAGCAAAAAAGAGACCTGCCGGCCTAGGAGAAAAATAAACAGAGCACCTAGCTGACTTTTTACATGCAAAAGCCGAGGAGACTCAAGTTAAGGTCAGTCTTCATTTGAAAAACACAGCTGCCCAAAAGCAAGCAAAAAGATGATGAGGGAGCAGAAGCTGAAGACTAAGCATAAGCTGACACCCTGCAACCTCCCCCAACCCCCCACTCTGGGTGGGACACGTGTGACATTCTTCCAGGGATCCCCCCACTACCTTAATGTTAATACCTTGCTAGAGGGGAAAAAACATTAACTTGACAATGGCTAGACCTCTGGTATCTTGTAGGTATCTAGGAGGTCGGTCATCTTTAGCATATGGAAGTTCTTTTGAAACCTCCCTTTTCCTTACTTTCCCCAACTCCTGAGTATAAAATCACCACTCAAGACCCCGGTTCAGCAGCTTTCTGCCCACAGGTCCTGTCCCCATGCTTTAGTAAACCACCATTTTTGCACCAAAGAGGTCTCAAGAATTCTTTCTTGGTCGTGGGCTCCGGACCTCACTCCACCAAACCTCACCTATACTCCAAAACCCCATCAAAGACACAGTGCATTATCTGTGATATGTAACCCTAGTAAAGATGTTTACCTCACCAGAGAAATGCTTTCAGAATCTTCCTTTCAAACCTCTGTTCCTGAGGTTAGGCATTTTTCAACCTAATGTTTTTTGACAATGAAGAAGTCAAGGCATTGTTACTTCTTTTTTTTTTTTTTTAAAGATTTTATTTATTTATTTGACAGAGAGAGACACAGCGAGAGAGGGAACACAAGCAGGGGGAGTGGGAAAGGGAGAAGCAGACTTCCCGCCGAGCAGGGAGCCCGATGCGGGGCTCGATCCCAGGACCCTGGGATCATGACCTGAGCCGAAGGCAGACGCTTAACGACTGAGCCACCCAGGCGCCCCGGCATTGTTACTTCTGAACAATTCCTGGGCTTATCCTTCAATTGAATCACTAACCACCGGAGTAGTTAGATAAAAGGCATTTTCTATTTCTTTCTTTCTTTCTTTTTTTTTAAATCTTATGGTTTTTTTACACCATGTGAAGTTTATATATTAATCTGCATGAAGTTATTCCTTGTAATTGTCTTCAATAGAAATTATCTGTAGATTAAACAGTTAACCATTTAGAATGAACATAGAAACAAGTATAATGCTCTCTTCAAATTACTATGGTTTATATGCTTTGAAGAAAAAAATCTTTCTTTTTTTTTAAGATTTTATTTATTTGTCTGAGAGAGAGAGAGCACAAACAGGGGGAGCAGCAAGCAGAGGGAGAAGCAGGCTCCCTGCTGAGCAAGAAGTCCAATGGGGGGACTCGATCCAAGGACCCTGGGATCATAACCTGAGCCAAAGGCAGCCGCTTAACCGACTGAGCCACCCAGGCGCCCTGAAGAGAAAAATCTTTCAAACGACTACAGACTCCAGGAAGACAAGTTGTAATTTACTTAAAACAAATTTCATTATGTATTGTTAATATGGTTACTAGTAAAACCAAACATTGAGCAGTGTTGTCTTTTATAAAACTGCAAAATTAAAGGTTTCTAATTAAACTCATAACACCTAGATGCCATTTATAGTTAAAGTTTGGCTAATATATTTGAAACACCAGAAGAGAAAGTATGTAAAATCTACAGGGCATTTTCCTCCCTTTAAACACTTCAACCTTGATTCACCCAAGGAATCAAGGTGTGATCCTGAGCTGCAAACGACTCTCTAGGTGGAAACAACTTGAAGAAAATCGTAATTTTGAATAAGGTTACAATGAGTAAGACAAGGAAAAAGAGTTTCCAGAATTAAAATCCACAACACAAGAATGTGGAGATTTTTAACTGGGCCAAGAGCTGGGATGGAGTAAAACAAAGAACTATAGCAGCTTCCTAGGAAATCTTTACAGAGAGGGACCTGACTATGATCTGAAAGGCTTAGAAGAGGGCAACTGTAGGGGCGCCTGGGTGGCTCAGTCGGTTAAGCGTCTGCCTTCAGCTCAGGTCATGATCTCCAGGTCCTGGGATCAAGCCCCATGTTGGGCTCCCAGCTCAGCGGGGAGTCTGCTTCTCCCTCTCCCTCTGCCTCTCCCCCTGCTTGTGCTCTGTATCTCTCTCAAATGAATAAAAAAAAAAATCTTAAAAAAAAAAAGAGGAGGGCAATTGTAGATAAATTCTTGGGAGGGGCGCCTGGGTGCCTCAGTCGTTAAGCGTCTGCCTTCGGCTCAGGTCGTGATCCCAGGGTCCTGGGATCCAGCCCCGCATTGGGCTCCCTGCTCCACAGGAAGCCTGCTTCTCCCTCTCCCACTCCCCCTGCTTGTGTTCCCTCTCTCGCTGTCTCTCTGTCAAATAAATAAATAAAATCTTTTAAAAAATTCTTTTCTTTTTTTTTAATTTTTTTTCTAAGATTTATTTATTTGAAAGAGAGAGAATGAGAGAGAGAGAGCACATGAGAGGGGGGAGAGTCAGAGGGAGAAGCAGACTCCCTGCCGAGCAGGGAGCCCGATGCGGGACTCCATCCAGGGGACTCCAGGATCATGACCTGAGCTGAAGGCAGTCGCTTAACCAACTGAGCCACCCAGGCGCCCCTTAAAAAAAACTCTTGAGAAATACGGAGAATTAGAAGCCAACTTGGAAAAAGACAGGGTGTGGCTAAATGGGAATGAAGAAGAAAAGGCTACCTCCAAAAAGCAAAGTTGCAGTTACAAAGGCAGTTGTTCAGAAAAGAGGAGAGACTAATGAAGAACAGACTGCTGAATTTAAAGTATCATCTATGGGGCGCCTGGGTGTTGCAGTAAGTTAAGTACCTGACTCTTGGTCTCGGCTCAAGTCATGATCTTGAGGTCGTCATGATCTCGAGCCCCGCGTGGGGCTCCATGCTCATTGCGGAGTCTGCTTAGGATTCTCTCTGCCACTCCCACTCGCTCTGTGCGTGCTCTCTCTCTCAAATAAATAAATCTTTTTTTAAAAGTATCTGCTGGGGCGCCTGGGTGGCTCAGTTGGTTGAGCAACTGCCTTCGGCTCAGGTCATGATCCTGGAGTCCGGGGATTGAGTCTGGCATCAGGCTCCCTGCTCAGTGGGGAGTCTGCTTCTCCCTCTGACCCTCCCCCTGCTTGTATTCTCGCTCTCTCAAATAAATACATAAAATCTTAAAAAAAAATAAAAATAAAAAAGTATCTGCTGTATGATGGTTTGGACTACCGCCTTGATTTTGTTGATGCTCCAAGTGAATCTCAAAGGTTTCATTTTGTGCTGAAGGAGATGCAACAAGTAGTAATCAAAAAAGTGGTTGCAGAGTAGATTCCATTCTAACATTGGTAGCTTTTGAAACTGAGGCCTGACTATATTAAAGAGTTATTATTTTTTTTAGTAGGCTCCACACCCAGTGTGGAGCCCAACGTGGGGCTCGAACCCACGACCCCAAGATCAAGACCGGAGTAAAGTCCAAGAGTCTGACACTTGACTGAGTTGCCTGGGCACACCTATATTAATAAGTTATTAAACATGACTCTGACTTCTGGTTCTAGTAATTAGATTTTTAACAGCTTTATTGTGATATAACTCACAAATCATGTGATTCATTCAATTAAAATACACTACAAGTCAGTAGTTTTTTTTTTTTTTAAGATTTTATTTATTTATTTGACAGAGAGAGACACAGCGAGAGAGGGAACACAAGCAGGGGGAGTGGGATGGGGAGAAGCAGGCTTCCCGCCGAGCAGGGAGCCCGATGCGGGGTTCCATCCCAGGACCCCGGGATCATGACCTGAGCTGAAGGCAGACGCTTAACCATCTGAGCCACCCAGGTGCCCCAGTAGTTTTTAGTATAGTCATAGAGTTGTGCCACCAACATGGCAATTGATTATAGAATATATACATCACCCCCAAAAAGAAAACACCAAACCCTTTACCCATAACTCCTCATTTCCTGTAATTCCCTGTCACCTACCCTCAGCAGCCTATCATCTATTTTCCATCTCTATACATTTACGTATTCTGTACATTTCATATAAATGGAATCATACAATATGTGACCTTTCGTGTCTGGCTTGTTTCATTAAGCCTGATGTTTTCAAGCTTCATCCATGTTATAGCATTGTGATGTAGTTTTTGAATGTAGGTGAGGTCCCGAGCCCACGACCAAGAAAGAATTCTTGAGACATCTTTAGTGCAAAAAGGTGGTTTTATTCTACAAAAGCTGGTCAGGACCTGTGGGCAGAAAGAGCTGCTGCACCAGGGTTGTGAGGAGTGACTGATTATATACTTGGGAGTTGGGGGAGGTAAGGAAAAAAGAAGGGTTTCAAAAGAACTTTCATATGCTAAAGAGGACCTACAAGATCCTGGAGGTCTTGCCATTGTCAAGTTAAGGTTGTTTTTCCCTCTAGTAAAGCATTAACATTAAGATCCTTGGGAGATTCCTTCTGGAAGTTAGGTTATTGGTAAGAATGCTTTTTTATTGTAAATCACGAAGACGTTTGTAAAACCGAGGGAGACCCTTGTCCTGCAGGACTGTGATCTCTATCAGTTAACCATCTGCTTTTCCTTCCCTTAGCTTTAGGGCAGCCTGGAGTGCCTGAGAAATGTCACACAGATCCCATCTGGGATTGGGGTGGGTTGCGGGGTGTCAGCTTGTGCTTTGTCCTCAGCTTGCCCTCTGTTCCCTCAATTGCATTTTATTGCTGAATGATTTTGTATAGGTACACTATACCATTGTATGGATACGCCACCTTGTATGAATATACACACTGAACTGTTTAGGAAAAAGAAAATGCCTTTAATTAAAGTTTACATAGTTTCTCCTTTTACTTAGTGTTTCACAATGTGGTATATCCACACAAAGGTATGGATAAAGAACACTCGATCAGTTAAAGGATACTGGGGTTTTTTTCTACCTTTGGCTACTATACATAATGCTGCTATGAACATTCATGTACAAATTTTTGTGTTGACGTGTTTTCATTTCTTTTGCATATATAGGTCAAGGTATAATTGCTGGATCATATGGTAACTCTATGTTTAATCATTTGGGGAATTGCCAGACTGTCTCGCAAAGGGGATACACCATTTTACATTCCCACGAGTAGCGTATGAGGGTTCTAATTTCTCCACATCCTCACTAACACTTGTTATAATCTTTTTCATCACAGTACTGTGACAGGGTGTCTCACTGGGATTTTGATGTGCATTTCCCTGATAACGAATGATATCGAGCATATCTGCATATGCTTATTGGCCACTTTGTATAAGGATATTAATGTTAGCAGCAAGATTTATCAAATATTTTGTGGGCATGGAGATGCCTGGGTGGCTCAGGCAGGTGAGCATCTGCCTTCGGCTCAGGTCATGATCCTGGGGTCCTACTCAGTGGGAGTCTGCTTCTCCCTCTGCTGCTCCCCCTGCTTGTGCTCTCTCTCTCTCTCTCTCTGACAAATAAATAAATGAAATCTTTAAAAAATAAAATAAAATATTTTGTGGGTGTGATATGAGCAAATTTTCATCAGTAGCCATTATCTAATATTGTTCAATTTCCCTAGGTCACTCCTCCTACTGCTCTTCTCTGTACCTGTGTCAGGCAAGAGACAATCTGAAACTCTTCTTATAGAAGAAATACATATAATCCCTTCTTTGTAAGGACTTACATGATCACAAGGAAACAAGTCTTTTTTTCCAGAATGGAAGTCAGTTTTTATTCAAAAGTGCTTGTAAGGGGCGCCTGGGTGGCTCAGTCGTTAAGCGTCTGCCCTCCGCTCAGGTCATGATCCCAGGGTCCTGGGATCGAGCCCCGCATCGAGCCCCGCATCGAGCTCCCCTGCTCCGCCGGAGCCTGCTTCTCCCTCTCCCGCTCCCCCTGCTTATGTTCCCTCTCTTGCTGTGTCTCTCTCTGTCAAATAAATAAATAAAAATCTTTTTTAAAATGCTTGTAAGCTAGGGGCGCCTGGGTGGCTCAGTTGGTTAAGCGACTGCCTTCAGCTCAGGTCATGATCCTGGAGTCCCGGGATCGAGTCCCGCATCGGGCTCCCTGCTCAGCAGGGAGTCTGCTCCTCCCTCTCCCGCTCCCCTCTCTTGTGCTCTGTCTCTCTCAAATAAATAAATAAAATCTTTAAAAAAAAAAAAAAATGCTTGTAAGCTAGATTGAAAGATAAAGGAAAAATGCTTCAAAACAAACATTTTTCCTTTCACCGACCTTGATCTCGATATGCTTGAGCTCCTGGGGAGAAAGAAAAGTTAGAAATTCTCTTAGTGCTAGAGGCACCTGCGTGGCTCAGTTGATTGGGTGTCTGACTCTTGATTTTGGCTCGGGTCATGATCTCGGGGTGGTGGGATTGAACTCCTACACTGGGCTCTGCACTCAGCAGGGACTCAGCTGGAGACTTTCTCCCTCTCCCTCTGCCTGCCCCCCTGCTCATGTTTGGGCACTCTCTCTCTCTCAAATAAGAAATAAATAAATCTTTTTTTAAAAAAATAGAAATTCTCTTAGTGCTAATAAATTTGCTAGTTGGTTTTCTTGTAACACATATTTAGGACTTAAGTGTTTCAACCACTTGCAAAAATTCTAGAACAACTGTACCTCCCAAGCAGTGGTGGTGATTTGGCACATTCCAAAATGATATGAATTGATGTAGCGATTCAACTGTAAGCTTTGAAATTCTTCTCCAAAGGATGCTGACTTTAAAACCTCAAATTTCTCATTATGATATTTAGAACTGTATGGTCCTTTATTATTGCAGTAAAAATTTTAAAATGATTTCCTGGGGGAAAAAAAATCAGCTTGGTTATTGTTATGAAACTTCTTCCACCTCCCCCCGCAGGTCTGGTACTAGGGCTTTGTTTCCATTGTTACAAATAAAGATCCCTGGCCCCTAAGACCCAGTGGACACAACAGAGTGTCTCTGACACCGGGACTGACACTGCCCCACATTGGGCTCCCTGCTCAGGGGGGAGCCTGCGTCTCCCTCTCCCTCTGCCTGCCACTCCCCCTGCTTGTGTTCTCTCTCTCTCTCTCTCTGACAAATAAATAAATAAAATCTTAAAAGAACTATGAAGAAGCAACATATCCATGTAAGGGGACATTTTGACTATAAATACCAAGAGTTTGGGAGGACTATCCAAGAGTGTTTGGTCTGGACAAGGCCACACTTTGCTGATCTAAACAGTTCTCCAAAGACTTTGGGGGCAATTAGCTACTGCCACAGTAACGACATCTCTTTTTTCCAACAGTGATGAAAGCCATGCACTGGGCCCTGGGAAGGCCATCTTCTTGCCTAGCAACACGGGTGGCACCACTGGTTCCCTAGCAACCTGCTCTAGCAACAGGGGACTTCTACTTTTGCGCTGGTAGCTGGAGGTCAGCTCTCCATTGGCTAAGTCATCTCTCCCTAGTACCAACTCATATAAAGGTACACCTCAACGAAATCTGGACTTTATTCTTTTCATCTTCCTTCCCTGGAACAAAAGTGTGATCGATTTGGATTGTGATGTTTCTGTATTAGTCTACTGAAACATATTATCCTGTATGCTATTGGCTTATGAAATCCCTAAGCAAACCTGTGTTGAATACATTGTTCAGGGGCGCCTGCGTGGCTCAGTTGGTTGAGCGTCTGTCTTTGGCTCCAGTCGTGATCCCAGAGTCCTGGGATCATGTCCCACATCAGGCTCCTTGCTCAGCGGGGAGCCTGCTTCCCCCTCTGCCTGCCGCTCCCCCTGCTCATGCACACCCTCTCTCTCTCTGGCGAATAAATAAATAAAATCTTTTTTTGAAAAATACATTCTTCAGTCTCTGAGCACAATTTGTCTCCCAAAACAAAACACCCATGCCGTGACCACACGGGATCCTGGAGGAAGGGGCTTGGACCTGCTGTTTGAAATACCACCAGGAGAGAATGGGAGGTCGTCAATCCTGACTTCCCACGGCAGGTGATTCCCCGAAGGCCCTGCCAGTGTTACCTCACACTGACCCCAGGCGCAGGGACTTACAAGGAAGGAGCTGGACCAGCTTTATCTGCCCCCAGTCGGCACACACGCACGTGTGCACCAGGCTCTGCGCTGAGTGCTTTATATTTCATTTTATTTTGTGTTTATTTTTTTTGTGCCTGGTGTTTTACCCGTGATGTTCCGTGTAGCACCAACTCATGCAAGCAGCAGACAAGAGCTCCGCCTGGGACGTTTGCCAGCAGGGGTGCAAGACTGGGGGCTGGGCGAGGGCTCCCCTTGGGGTGCCTTTCTAGTGGCCCCCGAGTGTCCGGGGCTGCTCACTGTCCTGGGCTCAAGGCGCAATGCCTCAAGGAAGAGCAACAGCGGTTTGATGAGCCGGGCAGATCCGCCTGGGGGAGGTTACAGTGTGGGGGGGTGACACCCTGAAACCTGGGTTTAATAGGATAAAAAAGAGCCTAATTCTTATGCGTCGATATAAAATAGAACTACAGGTGACTGGGAAACTCCAGAAGGAGAGGAAAAAGAAAAAAAAAAAAAAAAGATGGGTAGCCAGAAAGGGATCTGGGGCCCAGAGGAAGATGAAGTGAAGAAGGCACACCCCGAGCGGCAGGAAACCCTGCCTCTGCGGTCCACAGACAGACTCCGACGAGCCCGGCGCCCGGAGGTGGGGGTCCGGACTCCTGTCTGTCTCTGGCGGCCCCCGAAGGGGCTGGGCTCGACTTGGGGCAGCACAGCGGCTGAAGTGACGTGGAGACAGTGGAGACCGTCCCGGGCAAAGGAAACAGGGGCCGTGACCCCTTGGCAGAATTAGTGATGATGGTTTTCACAGCTGTGACTCACTTCCTGTACGTGATGCATGCAAGCAGATGGAAGGGTTATTCCTTCCTCCCTGTGCTTCGATGCCCTTCTGATCGTAAGGCACATGGGTCTTGTTTTATGGGGTTCCCTCTCCCCCCCTTTTTTTTTGCATCCCTGGGTGAGCATGAACCATGATTTTTGTTAAGACTTTCCCCAGCTGTTTCTCACGAGGACTCTGCTACATACAGAACAGCTGGAAACACTGGGCAAGGCACATTGTATGTCCTCCACCAAAATCCAGCGATTAGCTTTTTGTCATATTTTAGGGGCACTATTTTATATTCCTGCGTAATAGTTCATCACGCTGACGCATCGTACTTTATTTAGACAATCTCCTAATTTGGATATAGCCCTTGGTTCCCAATTTCCAAAATGATAAGTAATGCTTGATGAAAATCCCTGAGCACACAGACCCTCCTTCCCAAATGACAGGACCGCTGATAAGCTGGAACACTGAGCCAGTTCCCCTGAAATTTTTGTCATTAGAGAAGGGTCTAAAGATACTAATGGAGAATAGATATATAAGAGAATTAAAAAAAAAAGTACCTTGAAATTTTGAGGAGTCAAAAACTTAGAGGGAGGGGTGCCTGGGTGGCTCAGTCGTTAAGTGTCTGCCTTTGGCTCGGGTTGTGATCCCAGGGTCCTGGGATCCTCCCCGCATTGGGCTCCCCGCTAAGCGGGAAGCCTGCTTCTCCCTCTCCCACTCCCCCTGCTTGTGTTCCCTCTCTCGCTGTGTCTCTCTCTGTCAAATAAATAAATAAAATCTTTAAAAAAAAAAAAAACTTAGAGGGGCACATGGGTGGCTCATTCGGTTAAGGGTCTGCCTTCGGCTCAGGTCGTGATCTCCAGGTCCTGGGATCAAGCCCCACATCGGGCTCCCTGCTCAGTGGGGAGCCTGTTTCTCCACTCCCCTGCCTGTGCTCTTGCTCACTCTCTCTCTCTGTCAAATAAATAAATAAAATCAGAGGGAGGCAGAGGGAGAAGCAGGCTCCCTGCTGAGCAAAGAGCCTGACACAGGACTCAATTCCAGAACCCTGGGATCATGACCTGAGCCCAAGGCAGACGCTTAACCGACTGAGCCAGCCAGGTGCCGAATAAATAAAATCTTAAAAAAAAAACAACTTAGAGCAGGCACAGTATCTGAGATGGATTCTGTGTGTGTGGGGGGGCTATCACTGGATTCTACTCCTTCCACCTGCCATAGGGCGTCCACTATGGTGCAGCCTCCCTTACTTAAGCTCTTCCAGCTGAGGCTTGAGAGCAAGGCTACTGCGCCACGTGGCCGATGTGGAGCTGCTCCCAGACAAGGCAACGTGAGATCAAGGGATGCCTCTTAGCAGAGCCATGGAATAGAGTGCTAACCTTAAAGATAAAAACTGCCAGTTATTTTACCAGCAAAAGTTGGATTTATTTGGGAATAGCAGAGAATTGCAATCCAGGGCAAACAAGCTGTGGTAAAGCCATAGGCAGGTCTGGGGAACAAAGGAGAGGTAGGCTTTTTTCTTAAGATTTTTTTTTATCTGTCAGAGAGACAGAGAGAGAGCAGGACAGGCAAAGGGAGAAGCAGGCCCCCTGCTGAGCAAGGAGCCCAACGCAGGACTCGATCTGAGGAGCCTAGGATCATGACCTGGGCCGAAGGCAGACGCTTAACCAAATGAGCCATCCAGGCGACCCGAGAGGTAGGCTTTTTTAAGGAGAAAAGGGGTAAATTGGGAAGGCTGTTATAAACTAAAAGTCCACTGGAGTAAACTGGGGGTTCCGAGTATGATGCCTGAGCTGTTGTGGGGTGGGGGATAAGGAGAGTATCTCTTCCTCTGGCTGGAATACTAGAGTGGTATCCATGTGCAAGTTCAAGTCCATGTATGGTCAAGTCCGGCTGTTCTTGTTAGGTTTGCAATTGACCGAGAGTCGAAGGGGCTGAGAGGTCCCCCTGCCAAAGCCTCCTGACTCCGTTTTAGTGAGGTTTCCCATTACTCATTTTCACAAAAGGGGCAAATATGGGCTTGCTGAGAACAGGTTTCATGGGGGGAGAAGGGGAGCGGGGCCACATTTGAGATGTTGGCGGGAGGAAAATGTGGAGGGTGGGGGTGAGACATGTCAATGATCTCAAGCAAAAGAACCCTCTGCAGGTGGCAGGAAGAGCCCCTAGGAGAGGAGCACGCAGCAAGGAGGAAGGGCACTGGGTGGGGGGAACACAGTAGCATCTTCCATACCACCTGGTTCCATCATCCTGTCTCCCGTGGCCCCCTGGCGGGGGGAGAGAAGTCAGAGGACAGATAATGATGACGGTGAGAGAAATCCCAATGACAACAGCATCCCTACTCTGTGGCATCCTATGGATTATTACCACATGGTCTGCCTTCCCCCAAACCTGGCCCTTGCTCCTCAGGGCCAAATACTCTAAAGAGGAGGCAACTGGGGGTTAATAATATCTGAAATGAGGGGCGCCTGGGTGGCTCAGTCGTTAAGCGTCTGCCTTCGGCTCAGGTCATGATCCCAGGGTCCTGGGATCGAGCCCCGCATCGGGCTCCCTGCTCCGCGGGAGGCCTGCTTCTCCCTCTCCCACTCCCCCTGCTTGTGTTCCCTCTCTCGCTGTCTCTCTCTGTCAAATAAATAAATAAAATCTTTAAAAAAAAAATAATAATAATATCTGAAATGATGGGGACACAGGAGAGGAATAACAGCTCTCTTCCCCGCTGGCTTGCAGTACTCCAAGCCTCCTATCATCCAGCTGGCCCTCCACCAACCTCGAAAAGGACTCTATTCCCCCCCCTGTCCGAGGCTCCCTGCTGACACAGAGATACCTTGTCACGGGGGCATGAGCGAGGGACATGCCAGCACAGCCAGCACCCAGCCCAGGACGCACTCTCCTTCTCAACCTAGCCTGAGATTCCCCACTCCCAGACAGGCACCCTGAAACCAAGGGACACCAGCAAGGGGGAATCCCACCACAACAGAGAGCCTGCCCAGCAATCCTCTCCTTCACCGCTGGGCCCGAAAATGCCCACCCCGAGACGCTCTGCTGCCGGGAGGCCCCAGCACAGGGAATCGGGCCCCAACAAGGGCTTGGACCAGAATGCTCCCCACCTTCCACTGGCAGAGGGCATCCTGCCTCCCAAAGCTCCCAACACTGGAAACATTGCTTTTTCTGAAGGCAGTGGGCTCCCTTCCCCACCGAGAATCATGAGGTAGGCTGGCCTGGATAGGTTTCTTCTATTTCCTCAAGCAAGATCCACAGGCACACGTGGAAGTCCCAGCAGCAGCATAAAGCAAGCATACCAAAATCGCACCACATAGGGGCGCCTGGCTGGCTCAGTCAGCAAAGCATGCAACTCTTCATCCCTGGGTCATGAGTTCGAGCCCCATACCAGGTGAAGAGATTACTTAAAAAAAAAAAAAAAAAAAAAAGCACCACAGAGGCTCTGAAAATCATCTTGTCCTTACAACCACAGCCCTCAGGAGTAGCCCAGGACCTGCAGGCCAAACCATACAGGAGGACTGCTTGCTAAAATACAAAGTTGGAATAGAACCCAATGGCTCCTAACATAATACCCAAAATGTCCAGGACACAATGGAAAATCATCCTTCATACAAAGAACCAGGAAATTCTCAACCTGAATGAGAAAGGACAATCAAGTGCCTCTAACTCCAAAATTAATTAGATGTCAGAATTATCGGATAAAGCATCGATCATAAAAATAGCAATGACATGTTCATACCAGCTTCTTTGTAATAGCCAACGGCTAGGAACAACCCAGATGTCCTTCACCGGGTTACTGTTTCAACAAACTGCAGTCTATCTATACAAACATAAAAAGAAACAAATATTGTTACACAGAATGACTTGCAAAAGTCTCCAGGGAATTATGCTGAGTGGAGGGTGGGGGTGAGCCATTCTCAAAAGGTTACAGATGATAGGATTCCAATTATAAAACATTCTTGAAATGACAAAACTATATGAAGGGAGAACAGACTGGGGCACCTGGGTGACTCAGTTGGTTGAGTGCCCAACTCTTGATAGCAGCTCAGGTCTTGATCTTAGGGTCGTGGGGTCAGGCCCTGCATTGGGCTCCTGGGCTGGAGCCTACTTTAAAAAAAAAAAAAGGGAAATAGATACGTGGTTGCCAGGGGCCAGAGATCAGGGACTGGATAAAAGAGCTGGATGGGCAGGAGGAGGCGGGGTTGGGTTTGAGTCTCTAAAAGAGCAACCGGAGGGATTCTTGCAGGGATGAACTGTTCTCTATCCAGACTGTATTCATGTCAATATCCTGGATTGTAGTATAGTTTGTGCAAGATGTTACCATTGGTGAAACTACCTAAAGGGTAAAGGATACCCGTCCATTTTTCCAATTGCATGTCAATCTATAATAATGTCAAAATTAAAAGTTTAATTTAAAAGAGGGACACTACTAAGAAATTCCTCCTCCTCCAGAAAAATCCAAACCACTATTTCTGAGGTCCTTCCAGAAACTGACTTCAGAAACTCCCTCTTGTTAGCAGCTATGTTCTACGGGCTGGTGTCAGGGAGGCCATTCCAAAGCCCTCCTCCCCTCCCAGCTGCCCATTCTGTTCCTCACCTGCATCCTTTACTGCTTGTGGGTTCTTCTGGAGCTGAGGCTTCGTGGCTAATGCAGCGGGGGCTTCCCTGAGTGTCACCCGGCTCCGGCTTGAAGCTCAGCGACTTGCATGCTGTTCCCTGAAGCAAAGGCTGCTTTAAAAGCATTTTTGTTCTCAGCACGTTGTTTGTGACCTAAAATCACCCTGCCATCACTTACCATCATAAAAGGGCCCAACAAGGCAAGGGAAATTATTACAAGGATCTGAAGGCAGAGTCCACAGAAGACCATGGTCAGTCACTCTGGACACAACAAGAGAAAAAGAATGGCTTAAACTACAGGTGTTTGAGTGAAAATGTGAGTATGTGACTGTATGTGGGGGGCACGGGGGGTCCCCCTTCCCAGTGCACACCTTTCCCGCACAGATCTCCTGAAGTTCTGCACTCCCTCTTTCCCTCCCCCCCTTTTCCGGTCGCCCCCATGCCTCACCGCTAGGTCGGCTAACCTGGGGGGCCCGGGAGCCTGACCTCAGAGCCTCGGGGCCAAACAGTTTCTCTGACCTCACCATTAACTGAGACCCAGCTCCGCGGACGAGGCCGGACCGCTGACCCGGACAGAAGCACAGCGAAGCGCTGGTTGGTTTAGAGACGGGTGTCCCTCTGTCGCGCAGGCTGCAGGCGCAGGCTCTGCACGGGCACGAGCCCACTGCGGGCCCCACGCCGATCGGGACCCGCTCCGTTTCCGACCCGGCCGGGCCCACCGCTCCTCGGGCACCCCGGCGGCCTCCCGCTTCTGGAAGCTTCGCCAGAGGGACGGCGACCTTGCGAACGGAGCCCGCACCCCGACCAGCACAGCGCACGCCGGCCCAGAGCTCCGGGGCCCAGGCCACCCTCCCGCCTCAGCCTCGCGGGTCGCGGGCACTCCGGGCGCGGCCACCACGCCAGGCCAGCCGCGTCTTCAGCACCGGCTACGACGCACCAGCAGTGTCGTCACACGTACACGCTGCTCCCCTCTTCGTCCTCAAAAGCACCCCAGGAGCCTTTGAGCCACGGGGAAGGGAGGCCCAAGGGGGGACAGGAAGCTGCCCAAAGTCCCGCCGTCAGTGGGCAGCGAGCGGAGCCAGGATCGGAACCCCTCGGCTCCAGGGCGAGCGGACCCCGACGCCGGCAGCCGCAACACCCCTCCCGGTGGGGACAGGCGCTCTTGCCGCTCGCTCTGCGCCCGCGGGAAATCCGGAGGGTCCAAGTTCCAGACCAATCTACAAAAAGTCACTGGCCCAAGTAAGGTCTACCCAGGGCGATGCAGAAAATCCGAACGGGGACTGAGAGCCCGCGGTGTCTCCGTCTTCCGGACCAACCCAAACCAGATAAAAGCCCGCTCTCGCGGTCTCTCTCACCTGTTCCCTCATCCCGCAAGCTGTCCGCGTAGACGCTGCACGAGGCACGGCTTCTTCGCAGCTCTGCGGAAGCAGCTCCTGCACCGGGCTGTGGATCTCCTGGGACGGGAGGGCCGGGAACCGCTCGGACACCAACAGCTCTAGGACCCGCTCCAGGGTGCGCATCTCAGGCCGAAGCCACCGAGCGGTGGCAAAGCTCCGGGAGCCGCCCGACGCTTTCCCGGGGCCCAGCGGCAAAAGCCCCAAGAGCAGGCGGGAGGCCACCAGGCTGCGCCCCGGAGGTGGGGAGGCGGGCCCGCGCCTGGCGGCAGGCGCACTAACTCCTGGGGGGTCTCGTCGGAGCCTTTGCGCTCCTGGGAGCCTGGGCCGGACGCCAGGGTCGGGTTCCTAGATCTCCCGACCCTGAAACCAGCTGGGACGGCCGTCGAAGGCGCCAGGCGCCCCGGGCAAGCAAAAACAGCGGGATCGGCGTGCCCCGGGCTCCGGGTCCCAGCGCAGCAGCCCAACCCCAGCCCGGGGGAGCTGTCTCCAGGGCCGTGGCCTCTGCGCGTTCGGGGCGCTGGGGCGCCTGCCCCTCGACCCGCTTCCGCCCGGGGTTGGGAGGCACAGTCGCAGGCGGCTCTCTCCTCTCTGTCCTGCTCCCACCAGGGAAGTCCCGGCACTAAAGTCTGGTGTCCCAACACCAACGGCACCAGCTGGGGACCAATGTGAGGACGACGTCTCCCCAGTGACAGCATCGTCTCTGGCCTGGCGCCAACTCACCCGGGAGGGAAAACGTGACCCCAGCGGCGGGGCCACTTGGAAGACAAGAGGCGGGCCGCGGGGGGGACCCAAACACCCGCGAGCCCTCTGCTGGTGGCCGAGGGCGGAGAGGCGCGCACGGGGCGGCGCGAGGTCGAAGCTCGGGTCTTCAAGAAGGAAACTAGAAAGGTAGCTCAAGGCCAATGTGACCCGCGAGAACAAGACCAGAGTCATAAGCCCAGGAAAGCTTATTAAAATGCGAGTTCTCAGGCCGCCTGGGTGGCTCAGTCGGTTAAGCCTCTGCCTTGGGCTGGGGTCGTGGTCCCGAGGTCCCGGGATTGAGTCCCGAGAGGGGCTCCCTGCTCGGTAGGGAGTCTGCTTCTCCCTCTCTCTGCCCGTCCCTTGTGTTCTCACTCAAATAAATAAATAAAATTAAATGCCAATTCTCGGGGGGTCGGGGAGGCTGCTTGGCTCAGGTCATAATCCCAGGGTCCTGGGTTGGAGCCCCGTGGGGCCACCCTGGTCAGTGAGAGTCTGCTTCTCCCTCTCCTTCTGCCCTTCCCGCCCAAGGCCCCGCACCCCCGCTTGTGCTCGTGCTTTCCCGCTCTTATAAATAAAATCTTAAAAAAAATAAAATAAAATGTGAATTCTCCAGCTCATGCGAGATGCGGTGCGTCAGGGTATCGGGGAGGGGCCCAAAAATCTGAAGTTTTACCAGGGCCTCCCAAGAAATTCTTCCTGCACTGAGAGGCTGGAGAATCGGCGACCCAGGAATAAAAGAGTTAAAGGAGGTCCCCACCACTCGGGTTACTCTGGGGCGGATGGAAGAGAAGCCCTTGCTAGGATCAGGAACCGGGGACGTCCCATCCAAGCCCCTGGGCTCTGGAAGCGCTGAAGACCGGAAACCGGAACGCTTCCAAGGCTGCAGGAGGCCCCTAGGAGGCCAAGAAAGTGGCGGTCCCTCCCACGTCAGCATGCTCTCGGGCCCAGCCGGCGGGGCGCGTGCGTCGGGGCCTGCCGGGAAATGTAGTCCTCAGGGCGGCCGCGCGCCTGCGTCCTGCGCAGCTTCCCGGGGAGCCTGGGAAAGTTGTGGGCCCGGACGCAGTAATTCCCTGAGCCGCCAGAGGGCGTAGCTGTCCCGCGGTCGCGGGCGGCGGGGCTCCCATCCCGCTAGGGCTACGCCAACCGGCTGCCGCCAGCCCTGACCCTGCGGCGAGCGCGTGGACGAGCGACGGGCGGCGGGCCCCTGTCCGGCCGGGTCCCCGCTGCCGCTCCCTGCGCCCCGGCCGGGCCTTCCCGGGGTTGTCCGGGGCCCGGAGCGCCCGTCGGGGCGCCGGGACATCCCGTGGGGAGCGCGCAGGGGCCGTGCCCGCGCCCCGGGCGGCCGATTTGTAACCGGCTTTTAGAAGTTCCCGCGACGTGTCTCTCCTCGCCTTTCCCCGAGTGCCCGCTTTGCACACACCCTCTTTATCCGGGGGCCGTGGGAGCGCGGGCTCGCTGGGGCCGATCTGGGGAGAAGCCGGGAGCCCCGGGGTGCAGTGAGGGTCCCTGCGGAAGGGCGGGTGGAGGGACGGCGGGACAGCCAGGGCCCTGCTGGACGTGGTGGAGGGTTGGGGCCCATCTGGGGAGGGCGGCCAGCTGCGAGGCTGAGCATGGTCAGGGCGGTTCCACAGCCCAAGCGGCTGGGTTCCTGGATGCCATCCAGGGAGGAGGGTTCGATGCCTGGGGTGGGGTTGGGGGGGACGTGGAAGCTTTCTAGGAACGAGTGGTGGGGAGCAGTAGCCTTGCTTGAGCGCTTCCTCTGTGCCAGGCCAGGCAGCTGCCGTTGGCTTCCACGCAGTTGGATCCACCACAGGAAATTTTATGGAATCGATGCTATGATTATTTTCATGTTACAGACAGAAGCACTGGGTGTCAGGGTCACAAAGCGAGCAGGTTATCGCACGTGGATGAGTCTGCTGCTGAAGTTCAGGTTACCGTCAAGATAAAGGATGATAAGGTCACAGTGTACATTTGGGATGACTAGGTAGGAAGATTATGAGTATTTTTTAACTTGTGCCGCTGCAGAGAAGAGGACAGGTTCATGAGGTATCTGGGCAAATACAGAGAGAGGATCTGTAGCATAAGGTGGGTACCGATATTGAGACCTGCATGTGACCATGTCTGTGACCTCAGAGATCGCACTAAGAACATTTGGATGATTTGAGACATGAGCGTTGCAGAGATCTGTTCATTCCAACCTTCTCACCATTTCCCTCTGGCATTTACTGTGTGACCTGGGACATGTCATTCAGTGCCCCTGAGCCTCCAACCTCGGTCCCCTCCTCTGTACTCAGGGCATCATACTAGTCCCCACGTCCTCGCTCTGGGTGAGGGCTACGTGACCTGCCATATGCGGGAGTCTTTGAACAGCACGTGGACACAGTGCCATGAACGTGATCAGTGTCCTTGGTTACTCATGCGGACCAGATGGCTGGTGGCCCGCCCTGAGGCAGTGTATCGTTCTCATGAGAAAGCCACTTGACATGCCATCGCAGGACGAGGGTCAGGCTGATGTCGGCTGAAGTACACAGCCCTTGAGGGGAGAAGAATGAAGGGTTGTGGATCTGTAGCCTTTGGAAGCAAGGCTCTAACTACCTAAGATGCCCGTGGCCGCAGGTGACCAATGGTGACTCAGAGCCACATGGACTTTCAGGGTGACTCACCGGAGTTGTCAGTATTGCTCCCCATTTCTTCTGTGGCCTGTGTATCTAGAGAAACAGAAGACAGCCCATATTAGACTGGGTTTGGAGTTCCAGGCCACCAGATGTATAGGGGTTCATTTAAGGGATGGGGCCCTTAGCCTTGTGCCCATGAAATATTAAAGCCAAGCTGTCCAATAGAACTTTCTGCAATTATGTCTGTGGAACACTTGAAATGTGGCTAGTATGAATGAGAAACTGAATTTTTAGTATTAATTAAACTGAAACTGCCACATGGGACTATCATATTGGGCAGCACAGTTCTAGAGGGTCCGTGGATGTTCGAGAACATTCTGTGAACTTTTTAAATTGGATGTGTGTGTATTTTTTCTAGGGAGTGAGTCCATGGCTTTCATCAGCTTCTCATAACTACCAACAAAATTAGGATCTGCTGCTTTATGGCTTTGGCAGAAAGTAAGCAAGTTAAGGGAGCTGAGTATGGCCTCTGGTAACCACTGCTGTTCCTTCTTTCTCATTTTATCTTGTCCTCAGCTGTGGGTGGCTCCTCATGATAACCCCCTATGCTGTTTACTTCTTCATAGCAGGCTGGGACCGTTAACCCAAAGCCCACTGATGTCAAACTGAAACTCTCATACATTCAGTTGTTTTAAACAGTCCAAAAAACAAATTTTCAAAGCCATTTGGAGCCTACCTATTTACATACTCCATAAAACCTCACCCATCATCTGCAAACCACAGGTAAGTCAAATACTGGGGTACATAAAAGACCCCAGACTGCTGCTACACTTTGGAACTGTCTGACCTGGGGGCTCCCCACCAAGCTGCTCAGTGTCATTACCTAAACACAAACATTTCCTCTCTCATTTCCCCTTCTTCCCTGCAAATATCCTTGTCCTATTTCCCATCTGGGGGCTGGCGCCCATGCCTCTGTCTCTGGAAGGTCTCTTGCGGGGAGGGAGTTCCCCTCTCAGACAACCCTGACCTTGTGCTGCCCAAACAAAGCTTGTTACTGCCTCTCATGGTCCTGTGTCTTCCTCGATCACCACCCCCGCAGTCCCTGAACTCACCACGAATCCTTATAAGAGAGAGACAGGAGGAGCAGAGTTAGTAGTGGGAGATATTACTATGGAAGCCAGTAGGTGGTGTGATGCCAGGAAGGGGTCATGAAGCCAAGAATGCAGGCAGCCTCCAGAAACTGAAAGAGGCAAGGAAATGGATTCTTGCCTGAAGCCTCCAGAAGGAATGTCACCCTCTAACAACTTGAGTTTAGATTTCTCACCTCCAGAAGGCTAAGAGGGAAAAAAAAAGTTTTTATTTTAAGCCACTAAGTTTGTGATAATTTGTTACAGCAACAATAGGAAACTAACATAATTTGTATATGCCTACCTGTAAATATTTCTACATCTATCCATCTGTGTCTGCTAAGGTAAATATGACTTCTTACCCGCATCTCCAGCTCTGATCCATTACCATGTGGGTCATTCTAGCCTTCCCTTCTTGCTTAACTATAACTGCACTCACCAACAGTGGCTCCCACCATCCGGCATCCATAAACTGAATTTGTTCAACCAGTACACATGTAAGGCAGTTTCAGAAATGTTCAGCCAGGGGCACCTGGGTGGCTCAGTCGTTAAGCGTCTGCCTTCGGCTCAGGTCATGATCTCAGGGTCCTGGGATTGAGCCCCGCATCAGGGTCCCTGCTCGGCGGGAAGCCTGCTTCTCCCTCTCCCAGTCCCCCTGCTTGTGTTCCTGCTCTTGCTATCTCTCTCTCTCTCTCTCAAATAAATAAATAAAATCTTTTTTAAAAAGATTTTATTTATCCATTCATGAGAGACAGAGAGAGAGATGCATAGGCAGAGGGAGAAGCAGGCTCCCCGCGGAGCAGGGAGCCCGATGCAGGACTCGATCCCAGGACCCCGGGATCATGACCTGAGCCGAAGGCAGACGCTTAACCGACTGAGCCACCCAGGCGTCCCAATAAATAAAATCTTAAAAAAAAAAAAGAAATGTTCAGCTATACCCCCGTGAGAATTTACCACCCTGAGGACAGTGCTTTGTCTTTAGCTTGGCCCCCCACATTTATTTTTTATTCATCCCCCAACTTTTAAATTTTGAAATATTTTATTTTAAGATTTTATTTATTTATTTGACACACACACAGAGAGAGAGAGAGAGAGAGAGCACAAGCAGGGGGAGTGGCAAGCAGAGGGAGAAGCAGGCTCCCTGCTGAGCAAGGAGCCCTATGCGGGACTCGATCCCAGGACCCTGACCTGAGATCATGACCTGGGCCAAAGGCAGACGCTTCACCAACTGAGCCACCCAGGTGTCCCAAGTTTTGAAATATTTTAAATATATGGAAAATTTGCTTTCTTGTTGGCAAGCTTAGTGCTGTGGATGCTGATTCTCTCCTTGTTCTGCTCATTGCCTCTGGATTTTGGTCCCCTTCCCCTGAGGAGCTCCCCCAGTAGATGCTTGGCAGGGTTTTAGACCTGCTTGACCCGCACCCCTACCCCGTTGCCTCACCCAAGCCCTTGGCCTTCCCAGATCTGCCTGACTCCACTCCTGGTGGCTTTGTGGCTCCTGTCACATCCCTCTTCAACCTCCAGTCTCTCCCAGGAGCTTGTCCCCAGGGACACATCTGTATAATTGTATGCAGTGGTACTGGAGAGAAAGGTTCCGTGCTGAGAGACTTGGAAGGGAAGCGGAGACTATCAGGACAGCAAACATGAACAGAGATTCAAGACAGGTTGGAAATCCCAGAGCAGAATGTCACCTGCCCCACATTCTACCTGGAGCTCTGGGAGGGAGACATCCTGTCAGTGCCCCACACCAACAGAAGGAGGCAAAAGGAGGTCAGAAATGCCAGCCTGGCACTTAGCAGAGTGGCCCTGAGATGATGCTCATGGCTCATTTGTAGCATGAGCGAGTCCCCGCTGCAGGTCTCAGAAAGACTCTGTAGAGATGTTAAGAAGAGTCTTGGTCGGGGTGCCTTGGTGGCTCAGTCGTTAAGCGTCTGCCTTCGGCTCAGGTCATGATCCCGGGGTCCTGGGAATCGAGCCCCGCACTGGGCTCCCTGCTCCGCGGGAAGCCTGCTTCTCCCTCTCCCACTCCCCCTGCTTGTGTTCCCTTTCTCGCTGTGTCTCTCTCTCTGTCCAAATAAATAAATAAAATCTTTTTTTTAAAGATTTTATTTATTTATTCATAAGAGACAGACAGAGAGAGAGAGAGAGAGGCAGAGGGAGAAGCAGGCTCCCTGCTGAGCAGGGAGCCCGACGCGGCACTCGATCCCAGGACCCGGGGATCATGACCTGAGCCGAAGGCAGACGCTTAACCATCTGAGCCACCCAGGCACCCAATAAATAAAATCTTTAAAGAAAAAAAAAAAAAAAAGAGTCTTGGTCGGCCAGAAGAGGCCCGGGATAGGGAGGAAGAAGGCCCAAGTTGTGCAACTCCCCTTATTGGGAGCCATACCAGCATCTGATGTGGCCATGCCCACAGCCAGCCAGAATCAGTGATACAATGGCCAACATTCAAACACCGAGGAGGAGGAGGGACCAAAGGGGACAGGTCGGTCCTTTTTTTCTTCGATCATTCCGTGTAAGCTCTCTCTGTATCCAGATACCTTCTTGGGGAGGAAGAGGAGTATGAGTCGGAGGGAGTGGAGGAGAGGAATGGGGAAAGGGAAAGAAGAGGAAGAGGAAAAGTAGGAGGAGAGACAGAGGAGTAAAGAAGCCTTCTTGGAGGGGCACCTGGGTGGCTCAGTTGGTTAAGCATATGCTTTTGGCTCAGGTCATGATCTCAGGGTCCTGGGATCAGATGAGTCCGGAGTAAAGTCGGGCTCTGCCTGGCGGGGAGTCTGCTTCTCCCTCTGTCTCTGTCCCTCCCCCCGCTTGTGCACACGAGCACACGCTCTCTTTCTCAAATACATAAATAAAATCTTTTTTAAAAAAAGAAGACTTCTTGGAGACTTCAGTACTGATGGACATTGTGCATTACCCATTGAAGGAGATAGCGCAGTGTAGAGATCCCCAGACATCCTGGTCAAGGGATTACTTTGTTTAGAGAACACGTACTCATATCCCATAACGCTAGTCCTCCCTGAAAGACTTTGGGAACTATGGCTCTATAATTTAAATTTGTGACCAGTGCATATGGGCCCATGACACGGATGGGAGGTGATGGGGATCCCTAACAGATACGCAGTGAGACGCTAAAGAGACTTCCCCCTCTCAAATCTGCTTTGAGCGCCCCTGGGGTGGACATGGTCTGAAGCCCTTCTTGGGTTTTGTCTCAGAGGGTCATGCCCCATTTAAGGAAAGTTCTTTCCAAGCTCCCAGAGTCTGTCTTACTGTAAACAGAGATTTTACTGGATCTTTTTTAAAGGGAACAACTCTACTAAAGTTAATTCAGAGGGCAAGCAGCTGGGGTCCTCCAGGTCACTAGGGGTCCCCAGTCATTTCCATGATGCCCCCAAACTGCAGCCTGAAGTTGTGATAGCTCTAAGGCATCTTGCCAGTAGTCAATGACTGGGGAAAGACAACAAGAAACAGTGGAGCCGGGCATTGAAAGCCTATCCAAACCACAGCAAAGATCCACAGCTGGACTCCCGCCAAGCTGAAGAAAGCCTTCTGTGGCCACCGGAGACCGTGTTGGTGATGAACTGGAGTCACCCAGAGCAGCATTTCTGAGAACCCCTGGGGCAAGAGGCGCACATGACGAGGATGTTGTGTTGGGTGTGATCCTGGATGAGCATAGTGGGAAGGAGGAGCAGCCTGAGGGGCGGCCCATTCCTTAACACAGAGAGGGTACTAATGGGAATATTTATAAATACAGTTGCAGCTGCCGTGGGAGACCGGGAGGGGAGGTGCGTTGCACTCCGCATGCTGAGGGTCCCCTCCCGCAGGACCGGAGACACTGCAGCTGGGGCCCCCCCTGACTGGGCGGCAAGAACTGAGCCGCTCACGCCCGCAGCCCAAGATCCTTATGAAATCCCAGGGAGAGACCCGTGTCCCATTGCCTGGCAGCACATATCTATAGGCAGAACAGACAACAAAAGTCTTGCTCTCTTCTCCCTGGGGAGAAGATTTTAATGTCTACAACGCAAACATTCCTTAGACATCTGTAAACTTCTCTCAAAATTTTCTGGGACTGGGGCTCCTAAAACCAGATTTCAATTATAAATGCTAATTGGTTAAACTTTTTTTTTTTTAAGATTTTATTTACTTATTTGTGTGTGTGTGTGTGTGAGAGAGAGAGGGAGAGAGCACAAGCAGGGGGAGCGGCAGGCAGAGGGAGAAGCAGGCTCCCCGCTGAGCAGGGAGCCCGATGTGGGGCTCTATCCCAGGACCCTGAGATCATGACCTGAGCCGAAGGCAGACGCTTAACCGACTGAGCCACCCAGGCGTCCCTAATTGGTTAAACGTTTAATACATGATCAGGGCACCTGGGTGGCTCAGTCACTTAAGTATCCGACTCTTGATTTTGGCTCTGGTCATGATCCAGGTCGTGGGACTGAGCCCTGAGTCCTGCTCTGCGCTCAGCAGGGAGCCTGCTTGGGGTTCTCTCTCTCTCTGAAATAAATAAATGAATCTTTAAAAAAAAAACATTTAATACATGATCAGCTCTAGAGAAGACATCTTAATTATAGTTCATTGAAAATTTTACACAGTTGGTAGAATATTGGCATATTTAAGGAGCAGACAACACCAGAAAGATTCTGACACTGACTTAATGTATTTTGATTCTTGCCCTTAGAAGCCAGGTCCCACCTCTACACCCACAAGGCTGCTGACTACAATCACCCATGACTCTCTGCCTGAGGATTTTTTCTCACTCATTGTGCTGGGCTCCTTCTTCTCTGTTCCCCATCACCAACCCCAGGGTCAGCCTCATGATTTTTTTGATCACTATCAGGTAATAGAACGTCTTCAGTGAGCTTAGTATTCCACAAGGTCAGTGTCCCGTCCAAGGTGATAACCACAACTCTAATCTATTTTCCGTGTCTTTGCCTCACCCTTCCCCCAGCTCAGGCCTGGCCCAGGCTGAAGTCTGCAGTAGGAAAGGGGAACAAGGTGTGGTGTGGCATGATCCTCCTGCTGAGACTCAGCCCGCATCTCCCTCCCTCCCCTTTTGCAACCATTTGTCCCCAAGGGTCTGTTGAGCATGAGGAGGAACAAGAGGTCAGGGTCATGACGTGCATCTCCTTTATCTGGATGGATTTTAGCAGCTGTTTAAATCTGACATTTTCTCCTTTGGGTGGGGCTTTCATGGCTACTTTGGAGACCTCATCTCTGGATCTCGATCCCCTGCATTTCCCTGATATATGACCTCCACGTGGAGAACGTCCCCCAATCCTTCCCCCCACCTTTTTTTAAAAAGATTTTATTTATTTATTTCAGAGAGACATCCAGATAGCGCACAAGCAGGGGGAGGGGTGGAGGGAGATGGAGAAGCAGGCTCCCCGCTGAGCAGGGAGCCCACAGTGGGGCTCCATCCCAGGACCCAGGGATCATGACCTGAGCCACCCACGCACCCCCCAGTCACTCCCTTTTCAACTGTATTTGTGATTCTGACTTCTTCCACTGTCTCTCCCAAACTTGGAGGGAGACCAGTCGAGGCATCCCCGTGGCCTCCTTGAAGACCCATCCCCTTAGTAAATTTGAGGTGTAAGGCATTTTCCACTCGGAAACCCAGTAGTTTTTCCATCCTCTCCCAAGAAAGCCCCTCTCAATTCCAAACCTCCCCCCGCCCCCCAGACGCAATCATGTTAGTAAACCTTCTCTAAGGGTGAAGAGCCAGGCTTCACCTGTTTGTGGCCTTTGGGTCACACGACGCCGAGTCAGAGGGACAGAGAGCATGTCAACAAATCACACACCAAAGCCAAAGAAGTGAACACAGCTTCAATTTTAATGGTGTCCTCAGGGGAAGGATTTGTTGATCCACACCATTTTCTTGGATTTTTCATAGTCCCCCAGGATCGTGGGTGAGTAGGTCACGTGGCTTTTTTGGCAAAAGCCACTTCCACCCAGTGTCTTCTGCGTCACGGTCCACAGCCACTCCCTCAGATCCTCATCATTTCTGTGCCTCCCCAGTTGCCTCCCCAGTAAAAAGCTCAGCATGTTTTGAGAGGCCAACGTGGGTTTTAGGTATTCGTCTGCCTTCTTCCTGATGCTTGGGTTGGGCGTGCTGGGACCCGCTTCAGAGTGTCCTTCCTCCATGCCTGGCTGACACCACAGATGGCACCAGGAAGAAGCACAACCGAAAAAAAAAAAAACCTGTAAAAGTTGATGGAATCGAGAATTACTTATAGGAGAAGTAACAGGTGCCCCAGAAGTCCCTCCGCACGTCCATCTACTTGCACATGCGTGTGCACATGAACACACACACCCCGACTTAGTCATAAGATGACTGCCTTGAGATGGTATCTGCTATGAAATGCCAGCTTTATCGCTTATTTGAGCTCCACATATATATGAAGATATTTCTAGAATCTCTATTTTGTTCCATGGACACGTGTATCAATTCCTGTTTCAACTGCTAACCTGATAGAGTTTGTTTTAATAGATAGTATGACAAGGGGCGCCTGGGTGGCTCAGTCGTTAAGCGTCTGCCTTCGGCTCAGGTCATGATCCCGGGGTCCTGGGATCGAGCCCCACGTCGGGCTCCCTGCTCGGCGGAGAGCCTGCTTCTCCCTCTCCCACTCCCCCTGCTTGTGTTCCCTCTCTCGCTGTGTCTCTCTCCATCAAATAAATAAATAAAATCTTAAAAATAAAATAGATAGTATGACAAGCTCTCCCCTGGGAAAGTCCCTCATATTTTCTCTTCAAGGTAATTGTATAACCCAGTCATCTAGTTCCAAATCTACACTCAAAACCCTGTTGTGATTTCTGATTGGGATTGCACTGAAATCATAGATTTAGAGGAGAATTGATATCATTTCAAAGATTAGTCTTCCTTCCCCCCCCGAAAAAATAATTTAAAATATTATTTTAGTGTCCAAACAGGAAGTGCACAAAAAGGTTCATGTATATTTTCCCTAGGTTTCTTTAAAAGTTAATTATATTTGTAGGTGTTTCACCATGCTTGTGACTAATGAGAATCGGACATTTACTTCTATTCTATTTCCTAGAGGAATTGTATGCAAAATTTATTGTGTGTGTGTGTTTAACTTTTATCAACTGACCTTTCCTGATCTACTTCCTGGGTGATGGCTTTGGTTTTTCTAAGGAGGAAATCCCTTTAGAGAAAGGCAGTTTTGCTACTTTCTTTTGGTGACATGATAATGGACACTGATAATAGGTCTTATCCCTTTCTGAGGTCTTTTAGACCCTGAACACAGTATCTGAATGTCTTGACATGGCTCTAGAGGGGGTGGGAGGAAAGTGGGGGGAGTGGGCTTTCCCTGCCTCTCAGGAAAAAGACTGTGTGACCTGGCTCTCATTGACTTCAACTGTTTCAAGTGTCACATGAATGAGGATAATAGCCGTCCCTCCTCTAGCATTGCTCGCCCACTCACTGTTGTCCGCCCTGAGCCAGAGGTAAACCAGGTGATAACGTCCAGCGTTCGGATCTTGCACGTGGCCCCAAGGTTCTGAGAGCCATTGTGAGTCACCACACCTCTGGGGCTTAGCCAATCAGGCCTTAGGGCTCAGGGAACAAGAAGACAAGGAGAGAAAGAATTCTTCCTCTCACTCCTCGGTCTCTCTTCTGGACCTTTCTCTATAGAAATCTGAGTGGTCTCTGAGGTAAGCCATCCATCTGTAATATGGTCTGGGACCGTTACCACACTAACCCACCTGATGAACCCCAGCCCTACTGGATAGAAGGGGGAGGTTACAGGACTATCATTTGCTCAGACTGGCACAGAGACGGTCTGTAGAGACGTGGGGAGGAGCAGGGCCTCTAGATCTGGCCTTTTTACTTCTGGTCCCAGCTCTGTGTAGCCTGAGCCATGCCTTAATTTCTCTACTGAGTCAATAACAAAACACAGTAAGTACCTGCCCCCAACCTTGGCACTGGGTCGGATTCAAAAAATACTGCCCAAAGCTTTGGGAGGCAGGGCAGTCTGGGGGTCCTGGTGAGGTATCAGGGGTGTGGGGCTCATGGTCAGCTATCGGGGTGAGTGCAGTCTTCGAACACGATTGGTCATGACACTCACAGACAGCCTCTCCAGGCCTTCAGCGGATCTGTCAGCACCTAGTTCCCAGCCTTAGATCTTTTCCTTCTTGAAATGCCTTTCTCTTTAACCTTTCTTGACTGATGGGGGGGAACGAGTCCTAAGCCATCTCTTAGGACTACGCTGGAAACAAGTGTGTGTGGCGGGGAGGTGGCAGGGGGAAGAGGCTCCTGGGGCCACGGAATCCACTTGAGTTTCATCATCTTTTTCAGGCTTCCTCCGTTGTGCCCACCTGGGGCACTGGCCAGTCATGGAGAAAGAAAACTCTGAAGTCAAACCCAGCACAGGCACACCAAGTGATGAGAAGAAAAGTAACAGCTCAAAAGCGCCCGCCAAAAATATTCTGTACTATCTACTAGGGAGGCAGGTGGGGATACACAGGAATGATGTGGATCTGTCCAGGTGGCTGTGGATGCTGGCCTGAGCCACACAGCAGGGTGGAGCTGGCCCTTGCTAAAAAAGCATGGGTCTTACCTGCTTATGCCTACCCACAATTTTTGAAAATGTAAAACAACAACAAAAAATTGATTTCAAGTAACATACACCTCCCTTGTTTCAGCTACGACAATAAAAGCTGAGTTTTTATCCCTTCCGGTTTGATATGTTTTTCTTGCCCAAACGGCGTTTTTAGGTTAGTTACACCGGACAGGGGATTCCATGCATGGTAACGTGGAATGCGGCAGCTCGCACAGCCCGGGAGGTGGTGAGATCCGACGGCAGGTCGCAAATCGTCCACCTTTAACCTGAAACAAAAGCCAGGGACCGGAGATGTAGATAGAAGTGGGTCCCTCCGGGAACGGAGACTCCTGTCCCTAGGCATTTGAGGAGACACCGGTTGTGTCCCCCTGGAAAACCTAGTTGCTACCCTGGTGAAAGACATGAAGAACGGGCCACGAGCGGGGTGGGGAAGTTTAGGATACTGGTTTTGGTTTTTTTTTTAATTCCGACGCTCATGGGAATATCATTGAGACACTACCGCATTGTGTCTTGGTTCCATTTCATATTTTTAAAAAATCAGAGCACACGGTGTTTTAATATGGGAACGTCACACCTTCAGGGCCCCCTGAAGGTAACGGCTCTTCGCACTGCCCCCCGAAGTGTGCACGGCCGGGCCCCTCGGCGGGGTGGGGTAAAGCCGGGCGGGCGGCGGCTGCGGACACTGTGCGGGACTGAAGGCCCCAGCCCGTCTCAGCAGGACTGGGGCGCCGGCTCCCCGGACAGAGCGCCCCCCCTCCCCGGGAGGCTGCGGGGCGCGACAGGCCGTCGGGGAAGTGGGCACGCGAGTGAGGACGTGCGGCGTGGAGAAGCGGGCCGAGGCCGAGGGGAGGCGCTGTGGGGACGCGGCCAGCCTGCGGGGGCGGGGGGTAACGACCGGGGGACCCGGGCGCGGGCGGAGCCGGGGGAGCAGCGCCGCGGCGGGCACGCCTGTGCCGGGCGGTGGGGCCGCTGCCTGTCCCTGCGCCCCCTGCCGGGCGGGGACGGTCCTGCGCCCCCCCACCTACCCCCGCAACCCGCCTGCCGGCACCTGGGGGCGCCCGCTCCTCCCCGCCCCTCCGGCCGCCGGTGATGCGGGACCGCTGCAGCCCTCCACGTCCGGTCACCTCCTCCCCGGGCCTGTCCCCTCGCCGCGCGCCATCTGACTCGGCCTCCGGGGTCCCCGGAGGGGCGGCTTCGCGCACCGGGTGCCGCGCCGCTCACAGCCGACGGGGGCGCGACGGGCCGCGCCGCTTGGGACGAGTCCCACTGTCATCCCTTCGAGCGACGGGAAGCGCGGCGCAGAGGGCTGTACCCTGTGGTGCCAGGCGGCGCGGACGGTCCCCGAGCCGGCGCAGCAGGGGGCTCTCGGGACGCCCCGCAGCGGCCCGCACCGCCTACCGCGCCTCTCCCGGGGGCGCCTGGCCCTCGGCGGAGGCCGGTCCGGGGCAGTGACACGCGCGGTGGCCACTCTGACCGCAAACCCACTGAGGGCCGTACTCGTGGGGCAGAGGCGGTGCGGCGGGGTGGGGTGGGGGGCTTGGAGGTTAGAGAGGCCTCCTCACAGAGCCTCCACCATCGATCGTACTGGACGGACGTCCCCCCGCCACAAAGTTACTGGGGGGATGCGCTTCAGTGTCCATGTGGAGGGCTCCATTTGTGTCTCCGGAAATCAGAAGCACACATAAGACATCCAAAAGGGCAGTGGCTGGTAGAGACAGAAAGACAGGAGAGGGAGACAGAAAGGGGTGAAGGAAAAGGAAATTGACCCCAGAAGTCGATCCTGGGCCCCCCCTGCACAGGACTGGCCATGTCCACACCCATCCTCCTTAAGAGCCTCCTGCCTTCTGGTTTGTCTAGGGGCTCAGACCCTCTTCTGAAAAGAATCCTTCTTAGGGGCTTCCCGTCCCCTGTCCAGTGCCTGGAGAACCAGCACCAAACGTCCAGGGAAGATGCTCCATCCTTCCCAAAGGCTCCGGAAAAGGGGACACAATGCCCACCCTTCCTCTGTCTTCCTGGGGAGCAACAAGAAGTGAAAATGAAACCAGGAAGGGGTGGCCCACCTCTCTTTCCCACTTTTCAATTGGCTGCCCGCCTCCCCTTCTCTCTACCCCAAGTCTGAGACAGCTGGAAGGAAAGGGGACGAAGGGGCTCCCTGATGTGTGTAACGGGGTCTGTGCTCCGAGGGATACCAGAGACCGTTTAGCGGAAGGGTACGTGGACACACCGCCTGTGCATTATGGATACATTTATAATTGTAAGGAATCTTTCTAAAGAAAACATACATCCGGGGGGGCCTGGTTGGCTCAGTCGGGTAAGCGTCTCACTTTTGGTTTCAGCTTGGGTCAAGATCTCGGGGGTTGTGCGATCGAGCCCCGCTTGGGCTTAGCGCTGGGCGCGCAGCCTGCTTGAAATTCCCTCCCCCCCACCATGCTTGAGAGTTTTCTCAAATAAATAAATGAATACTTTTTTTGAAAAAGAAAACATACATCTGTCTAGGAACAAAAGTTCTGGAGCGCCTGGGTGGCTTAGTCGGTTAAGTGTCTGCCTTCCACTCGGGTCATGATCTGGGGGCCTAGGTTGAGTTCCCCATTGGGGTTCTTGCTCAGCGGGGAGCCTGCCTCTCCCTCTGCCTGGCGCTCCCCCTGCTTGTGCTCTCTCTCTCTCTCTCTCTCTCTCTGATAAATAAATAAATAAATCTTTTTTAAAAAAGTTCTATTAGCATCGGGCGCCTGGGTGGCTCAGTCGTTAAGCGTCTGCCTTCGGCTCAGGTCATGATCCCAGGATCCTGGGATCGAGTCCCACATCGGGCTCCCTGCTCGGCGGGAAGCCTGCTTCTCCCTCTCCCACTCCCCCTGCTTATGTTCCCTCTCTCGCTGTGTCTCTCTCTGTCAAATAAATAAATAAAATCTTTAAAAAAATAAAAAAATAAAAAACAAAAAAAATAAAATAAAAAAGTTCTATTAGCATCAAGTACAGTCTCTAAGACTATAACTTCTGTCTGAAAGCAAAATCGCCATAAAAAGCACTTTGTTCCTTTGGATGGACTCTTCTCTAGTGAGCTGAGCACAGATCAATGTGAGGCAGTCAATCAATCAAACAAACATAGGCAAAATACTTTTGCCTGCTCATTTTCCTAGACATAGTACAGTTACAGAAACCTTTCAAAAACCTGTCTCTTTTCCCTGAAATAATTCAATTATGATTCATGAGATCATGAAGTCACGTTTACTGTCAAAACATTTTAGAACTGTTGAAAGCTTAGAATGTATTTTCTCTAAACCCTTCATGTTATACATAAAAAGTTGAGCCGTAAGTAGGGCATAATGACTTGGAGCTTTCCCCAGTCTGTTGCTCAAACTTTGGGATGGAGGCCCTCAGTCCTAGAACTGTATACTTTGTTTCTCCATGGGGTTGCAACAGATATTTTTAGTCTACCCAACTTGATTCTAAGTGGCTTTTTGTAGAATAGAGATTAGAAACTCATTGTGATAGCTGTGAACCAAAAATTAAAATATTGGGAATAAAATTCCATTTACAATAATAGTAGGAATAGAATCAGCCACAAACCACATATAAAGGAAGAATGTAGGGGCGCCTGGGTGGCTCAGTCGTTAAGCGTCTGCCTTCAGCTCAGGTCATGATCCCAGGGTACTGGGATCGAGCCCCGCATCGGGCTCCCTGCTCTGCAGGGTGTCTGCTTCTCCCTCTCCCACTCCCCTTGCTTGTGTTCCCTCTCTCGTTGTGTCTCTCTCTGTCAAATAAATAAATAAAATCTTTAAAAAAATAAATAAATAAAGGAAGAATGCAGGGGCGCCTGGGTGGCTCAGTCGGTTAAGCATCTGCCTTCGGCTCGGGTCATGGGCCCAGGGTCCTGGGATCAAGCCCTGCATCGGGCTCCCTGCTCTGCGGGGTGTCTGCTTCTCCCTCTCCCACTCCCCCTGCTTGTGTTCCCTCTCTCACGTGTCTCCCTGTCAAATAAATAAATAAAATCTTTAAAAAAATAAAGGAAGAATGCAGAGCTCTGACTAGTCTTTTCAGATATTATATAATGTGCAGATTTCATTAAAAGAAGAAGGGGGCGCCTGGGTGGCTCAATGGGAGGAGCATGCAACTTCTTCATCTCGGGAGTTGAGCCCCACGTTGAGTGTAGAGATTACTTAAATAAATAAACTTTGAAAAAAACAAAAGAAGGAGAGATGAAGGCAAGCAGGCAGACAGGCAGGAAGGCAGTCAGGGAGCCCGATAGGTTCTAGCTCCAACAAAAGGGAGTAAAATCAGAGATGGGAACAACTTAAGAACTACCTTTTTAAGTACCAGTGACCTTCCCTTTGTTCATATTCCACACCCCCCCCCCTCCCTGATCTGTTATTAAGCAATGTAAGGCTGAGTTAAGGTTGCTGTGATTCAAATCAAATAGTAAGCAGAAGTTTAAATAAAGGAGATGGTGGGCTGATGCTATTAGGAAAAAAAAGTAAGAAACAAAGAAATAAGAAGGAGAACAAGATAACACAACAACAAAATACAAAAGGCAGAGAAAGTATAATTCTAGGAAAAAGAATTACTCCCAGGTAGTGTAAGAGAAAGTTAGACATATTCTTTTTTTAATAGCACTAAGAAATTTTAAATAATGGGAAAAAATGAAATTAAAGAAGAAATGATAAGATAAAGAAGGAAATAAACAGATAACAATGAGCTAGCAAAGTCCATGTAAAAAGAGGAAGAAATAAAGCCATGGCTTAAATGAAACCACATTGGAAGCATCAGGAATCAGAATGGAGAGTGCTGAGAAACAGAAGAAACAGGGCTGGTACAAGGAAATAGAAAAGAAAAAAAAAAAAAAAAACCCAAAGAAATAAAAGCCACTCAAAGAAAGCCAGAAATGTGGAAGGAAGAAAACAGTGCCTTAACCTATGGGTTCTTGTTACCCCTACAACCATTCGCAACTGGAAAAATCATTGTTTTACAAGGGGGAACTAGCATGCTGCTTGTTCTTTTTTTCTTTTTTAAAGATTTTATTTATTTATTTATTTATAAATAAAGATTTTGTTTATTTGCAGAGAGAGACAGGGAGAGAGGGAACACAAGCAGGGGGAGTGGGGGAGGGAGAAGCAGGCCTCCCGCGGAGCAGGGAGTCCGATGCGGGACTGGATCCCAGGACCCCGGGATCATGACCTGAGCCAAAGGCAGTCGCTTAACTGGTGCCCCGCATGCTGCTTTTTCGATTCTCTTCTGCAATTTGTAGTGTCAGAAGGTTTGTTAGTTTGCCACAAACAACAGAAATGTTTTGTCTCTCAGTTCTGGAGAGACTAGAGGTTGGAGACCATGAGTGGGCAGTGCTGTTCCTTCGGCGGGCTGTGAGGGAGACTCTGTTCCAGGCCTCTTGCCATAGCTTCTGGTGGTTTGCTGGCAAGATCTGGCATTTCTTAGTGTAGTATTCAGGGTTCTCCGAAGACACAGAGCCAATAGGACCGACGGATGGACAGACAGATCAATAGATGATAGGTAGATGGAGACAGATTTATGGGAAAGAATTGGCTTGTGTTATTATGGAGGCTGAGCAGTCCCAAGATCTTCAGTCAGCAAGCTGGAGACCCAGGAGAACCAATGGGGTAGGTTCTAGTCTGAAAGCCAGCAGGCTTGGCAACCAAGAAAAGCCTATGTCTCAGTCCAAGTTGGAAGGCCAGCAAAGATCAATGTCCTCGCTCGGTCAGGCAGGAGGAGTTTCTTCTTATTCATAAGAGGGTCAGTGTTTTTGTTCTCTTCAAGTCTTCAACTGAGTGAAAGAGGCCCACCCACATTAGGGGGCAATTTGTTTTACTCAGTCTACCAATTCAAATGTTAATCTCATTCAGAACACCCTCACAGACACACCCACAATAATGTTTGACCAAATATCTGGGTAGCCTGTGCGGGCAGCTTGATATATAAAATTAGCCCTCACGCTTCTAGCTTCTGCTTCATCACCCTGATCTCGGCTTCACCTTCACATGGCAGTCTCCCTGCATAATATGTGTCCAAATGTCCCCTTTTTAGAAGGACACCAAGTCGTATGGAATCAGAGGCCCACCCTAGTCTAGAATAACCTCATCTTAAATAATTGCATCTTCAACGACCCAATTTCCAAATAAACTCACATTCTGAGGTATTGGGGATTAGGATTTCACCATATGAATTTGTCAGGGGCACAATTCAACACATAACAGAAAGCACGTCAATGATTTTTTTCAGAATTAGGTGGGAGGAAATGTGCATAACCTCGTGCTTCCGGAGACATCATGCATATTCCATTCTAGGTGAGTAGTGCCCCCCAGGCTTAGATAATGGGCATTTGCCTACTTTGTAGGCAACAGAAGATCTTCTCAAGTATGTGTGGTGTGTAAACGAGGTGTCTCTCTCAGCCAGATGGGGGCCCTCAAATGTGGGCCAAAGATCGATAGGGGGGAAGCCGGTGGTGCAGGCAGTAAAAGGATTCACCTGAGGCAGAGCAAAAGAGATAGAAGTTTATCGAATACCTGCGGGCAGGACAGCAGAGGGGAGGCTGCCTGCCAAGAGGCCCTGGGTGGGGGTCGTTTTTAAAGGGGGTATGGTGACCTATGGAATTCTCCCATTTTTGCAGCCCATTGGTCACTTAGGGCCTATGGATATCTTGAGGTGGGTCGCCCAGTGGTCCTGCCTGGATTCACCCAGGGGGTCGCTGTGGGCCCTTTCTACAATCCATCCCTCAAACCTGTCTGCCTAAAAGCAGTCTCTAGGCACCCATGAACCCGTCTTGCAAAACTGTCTTTAAGGCAAAGTAGAATCAGTCATGACCTAAATCAAGGAAAATGATTTAGGACTGGATGAACAGTTACGTTAAAAGGAGAGTAGGATTGTGGTTGGAAGTGTGTGGAATGAGAACTACCTTTTACTTTATAAAAGTATACACAATTCCAGTATTTTTATATTAAGCTTGTATTAATTTGTAATCAAAACCTGGTTTGTTTGTTTTTTTAAGATTTTATTTATTTATTTGAGAGAGAGAGAGAGAGCACAAGAGGGAGAAGCAGACTCCCTGCTGAGCAGGTAGCCCGATGCGGGACTCGATCCCGGGACTCCAGGATCATGACCCGAGCCAAAGGCAGTCGCTTAACCAACTGAGCCACCCAGGCGCCCCAAAACCTGGTTTTTAAAGTCACTTTGTTTAGTTCTATTTGAGCTAATAATACTAAATACAAGTCTTTTCAAATGAGCACTATCACTGTGTCCTTTGAACAACATCAGGTATCATCCTAAAAATTTATATTTGTATATTGCTATAGAATTTTCAAAGTAATTTTACAATATCATATTAATATTCACAGCCACCTAATTACATTGGTGCATGTATGTTAACTCTGTTTTAAATATCTTGCCTCAGATCATTTAGCTTTAAATTTGAACCTGGAATCCATTTAGTACACAGTTCACTGAAATGTGTTTAAAATATTTTGCTGAATAATGATTGTGAAAGTCTTGGCTAAAATAGAGCTAGTCTTGGTTGAAAAGTACACTCAAAAGGAGTTCTTTGAGGTATGTAATAATGCTAGATGTGGCTGTGGGTGGACATCAGTATATAAAATTTAGCTTTATATCA
Organism: Phoca vitulina; assembly: GCF_004348235.1. Taxonomy (NCBI): domain Eukaryota; kingdom Metazoa; phylum Chordata; class Mammalia; order Carnivora; family Phocidae; genus Phoca; species Phoca vitulina. The sequence goes on from NW_022589742.1 coordinate 11,005,033, forward strand.
GCATCCATACAAATTCTCTTTTCTGTGAGCCTTTTGCTTGATTAGATTTTACATTTTTTACTTCTGTTGAATTGCAATCTCACTTCAAAAAATGAAATAATTTGAATAAACTCATGTTTGTTAAACAGCTGTCCATCTTTGAAATAAAAACAAACTGGCTTTAAATATGAACTCTAGACAATCTTGATTCTATCTCTTGCCTTTGAATAACCAAGGACATGAAGCCATAAATTCAGTTTTTAAATTATTATACAATTGTCTGGGTTTTTTAAATAATAAGATACAGATGACTGAGGATCCAGATACAAATTTGTGGCAAAGAAATGGAAGATTAGAAAACTAGAATTTACTAGGCAGGCTCGTGGGCTGGATCTTTTGTGATGAATATTGCACCAATAATGCTAATAGGGATCTAAATCCACTGTTGTGGCGGAGACTTTTGTGCCTGGCTGAAATCTAGTCTTTTCTTTATTAAGATGGCAACCACTTGGCTTGTGATGTCTCTGATGAATCCTGCTTTGCTTTCTCTTAAACTGCTTGCATATGAAAGCAGAAATGAAACTGTATTAATTCATTGTCCTGCTTCTTTGCCACTGATTCTCCACTACATTTGTGATTTTTTTAAAGCTCATCTATAATTCATTTTAGCCATGGTGCGGGGAGGGAGAAGATGAGTAGAACGTCTGGAACTTCCTGCCCTGTTGCCTGGGAATGAGAAATGTGACCTTTCATCTTTCTTTGCGTAGACAATAGTTTGGAAGTATTTAAAGACCATTCCTGGGGGCGCCTGGGTGGCTCAGTCGCTAAGCGTCTGCCTTCGGCTCAGGTCATGATCCCAGGGTCCTGGGATCGAGTCCCACATCGGGCTCCCTGCTCGGCAGGAAGCCTGCTTCTCCCTCTCCCACTCCCCCTGCTTGTGTCCCTGCTCTCGCTATCTCTTTCTCTGTGTCAAATAAATAAATAAAATCTTTAAAAAAAAAATAAAAATAAAAATAAAGACCATTCCTTTGCAGACAATATAGAAAGGGTTAAATTTTAAAAATGAAAACTAAATGTATTTATTCTTTAAATGCTTTCATTATTAATGTTGTCTTTTATGATGATTTTAGCTGAAATTTTAACAATTTGGGAGTTACGTGTAGGAAACAAAGTAATAATTTATTTCTAGCCCCACAGGTGTCAGTTCACTCTATTCAGAGACTCAAATATTGATATAGTTAGAGCCAAATCGCCAAATTAAACAAAAAGCAGTTTTAAGAACTGATGAGGGGGCACCTGGGTGGCTCAGTCATTAAGCGTCTGCCTTCGGCTCAGGTCATGGTCCCAGGGTCCTGGGACCGAGCCCCACATCGGGCTCCCTGCTCAGAGGGAAGCCTGCTTCTCCCTCTCCCACTCCCCCTGCCTGTGTTCCCTCTCTCACTGTGTCTCTCTGTCAAATAAATAAAATCTTTAAAAAAGAACTGATGTGCCGGGGGGCGCCTGGGTGGCTCAGTCGGTTGAGCCTCTGACTCTTGGTTTTGGCTCAGGTCATGATCTCAGGGTTAGATCAAGCTCGGTGTTGGGCTCTGTGCTCAGCATGAAGTCTGCTGGAGATTGTCTCTGCCTCTACCTCTGCCCCTCCCACTCATGCGCATGCACTCTCTCTCTCTCTCAAATAAATAAATCTTAAAAAAAATTGATGTGCCATTTCCATGTGCCAGGTTTGTGAAAGAACCATCGTCACCATTTAATAACTGTTTCCAGTAAAAAGTGTTGTGCTGTAAATACATACTCTAGATTTTATGAAAGTTCCAATTATCCACGGTTACATAGAAATTTATAACTCAGGATGAAGTCATCCAACCAGTGTCAGTAATTAATCTGATAGTGTTTTGTTATATATTTGGGGCCACATTAAAGAAAATCCATTTTCTCTTCTACATTATCATATCAGAAGCAGAAAAAGCGCCTTTCCTCCCTGCTGTACACCTATTATTTCAACAGGAAATCTCACAGACATGGTTAATTGCTTAGCAGAACATCAACGTAAGTGCAAGTGAATCAGGTCCCACAGCAGCCTGAAACTTGTACTCAAACGCATGTGTGAGAGAACCTTTAACATATCAAAACAGATTCTTAGTTTTGTCCTGGTAACCTTAAAAAATAAAAGTGCCAGTTATTTTACCAGCAAAAGGGGTTTATTTGGGAATAGCAGAGAATTACAATCTGGGACAAGCAAGTTACAGCAAAACCATAGGCAAGCCTCGAGGTAGAAGGACAAGAAGGCTCTTTTATCGAGGGAAGGGGGGCAGTGGGGAGGGCTGTTGTAAACAAGAAGCCCATTGGAGTAAAGTGGGAGTTCCAAGTACAGTGGCTTCTCATTGGCTGAGCTGTGACCGTCTCTCATTGGCTGGGCTGTTGCCAGGGGGGAGAGGAAGCTTTCCTTCCTCCTGCCGGGGTAGTAAAGCGGTATCCACCTGCAAGGTCCTTCTCTTCGTGCTGGGTTCTGCAATGGACTCTGAGTGGTAGGGAGGGAGAGCTGCCCCTGCCCAACCTCCCAACTCCATTGTAGGGAGGTTTCCCTTTACTGATTTTCACACCTTCAAACTGTTACCAATAATGTTCCTATATAATATTTTTAAATGACTCAGAAACTTGCAATGACTCGTTACTGCCTAAAGAATCAAGTCCAGGTTTCTAAACACTTAAGGATCTGACCTCAACCCACCTTTTCAGTCTCCTATCTCACTGTACAGGCTTCTTAAGTACAGGCGGACAGCTGTGAGACCGTCACAGCTCAGCCAATGAGAAGCCACCATACTTCCAGCTCCCAGTTTCCTCCAATGGGCTTCTTGTTTACAACTGCCCCCCTCCTCTTTAAGAGCCTTCCTCTCCTTTGTTCTCTAGACTTGCCTATGGTTTTCCGGTAGCTGACTTGTTCCAGATTGCAATTCTCTGCTATTCTTGAATAAACCCATTTTTGCCAGTAAAGTAATTGGCAGTTTTATTTTTAAGGTTAACAAAGGATATCTTAGAGGCAAAGAGAAACTGTTATGGGCTAGCATTCTATGAAGAAATCCAAGTTTCCCAAGTATCCCAGTTTGGAGCCTATCAGAATGGTCCAGATGAAAGATGATGAGGGCCCAAATTAGGTTGATGACTGTGTGAAAAGAAAGAAGAGCACAGCTCAGTTTCAAGGTTTAATTTTTCGATTTTTTTGACAAGCCTTAGCAATTCATCAGATGTGAAGTTTGAGAAGGAAGTAGGTAAAGACTTAGAAATCAGTTATGGGCCTCACTGGCTAAAACAGTAGAAATTTTGTTAACTGAAGTAGGGCATAGAAAAGGAGAAATGATTTTTGAATATAAGGTAATGGATTAAGTTTTGGACAGACAAGGTGTTTGAGAGACATCAGTGAGGCAATATTTACCAAGCAGTTAAACAAAAGTTATTATTTACAGAGGGTTTACTATGTGTCAAGTACTTTCCTAAGCCCTTGACATGCATTGCATTGCTTAAAACTTATGTTAACTTTATGAGAAAGGCTTTCTTAACATCTCTCTGGTAGAGATCAAGAAAATGAGCGTCAGAAAAGTTAAGTAACTTTCTCTAAGCCACATACTTCATAGTAACTGAACCAAGGTTGAAACTGAAGCAATCTTACTGTATGGCCCACCCTATTGGCTACCACCCTGTATTAGCTCCCTAACATGTAAGATTTGGAGCTTGGGAGAGAAATCAGGGCTAACAAAGTACATTTGGAAGTTTATTCCAGAAGCCTTTATTGAACTCCTGCCAAGCTCCAAGTACAGTGCTCTGTGTTTCAAGCACACAAAAGCCATCGGCATGGTCCTAAAAGTGAAAATTAAAATAATGGATTTGAATTAAGGAGTGTGAGCAATAGGAAGAGAAGAAGCTAAAGAGTCCTGGGGTGGGCACATGAGTAGACAACACTCAAGAAGAGGAAAAATAGGGGCTCCTGGGTGGCTCAGTTGGTTAAGCAACTGACTCTTGGTTACTGCTCGGGTCATAATCCCGGGGTCCTGAGGTCGAGCCCTGAGTCAGGCTCCGCACTCAGCTCAGAGTCGGCTTGTCCCTCTCCCTCTGCCCCTCCTTCTGCTTCCCCCCGTCTCTCTCTTAAAATAAATGAAATCTTTTTTTTTTTTTAAGATTTTATTTATTTATTTGACAGAGAGAGAGACAGCGAGAGCAGGAACACAAGCAGGGGGAGTGGGAGAGGGAGAAACAGGCTTCCTGCCGAGCACGGAGCCCAATGAGGGGCTCAACGCGGGGCTCGATCCCAGGACCCTGGGACCATGACCTGGGCCGAAGGCAGACGCTTAACGACTGAGCCACCCAGGCGCCCAAAATAAATGAAATCTTTTTAAAAAGAAACATTATAAAAAAAAAGAAGAAGAAGAGGAAAAATAAGTAGTCAGAGAAATTGGAAGAAAACTCGATCCAGGTGGCAAGTGAACAAAAGAAAGGGTGACCAACTCTGTCAACTGCTCCAGAAAATACTTAAATGAAAGAAGATTGAGAGGAGCTGTTAAGTTTTATAATTTTTGGTGTAATTATCTTCCCAGCCACTGGCCTATCATGACTTTTTAAGAGAATGTGAGGGACAAATGTGAAGGTGTATGTAAACCAATATACAGTTGAGCCCTGAGTAACATGGGGGTTAGGGACGGCCACCCCGCTGTTAAGGGGACAATCCGTGTATAACTTTTGGCTCCCCCAAAACTTAACCACAAATAGTTCAGTGTTGACTTACTGATAACATAAACAGTCAACACATATTTTGTGTGTTGTATGTATTATATACTGTGTTCTTACAACAAAGTAAGCTTGAGAAAAGAACACGTTATTAAGGAAACCACAAGAAAGAAAAGATACATTTACAATACTGCACTGTAGTTATTGAAAAAAAAATCCACATATAAGTGGACCAGCATAGTTCAAACCCAGGTTGTTCAAGGCTCAACTATACTTCAGCATTTTGAGCCTGAAAAGAAAAACCAGATACAAGAGGACGGCTTAAGGGAGAAGCCAAAATTGAAGAGAAGGTTCTGTCTTCTGCTTTCTGCTTCACAGGTGTTTCCCTGATTCTAGAGCCTGAGGGAAGGGTATTCTATGCAAAATGGAAGCACTTTGTTCTTACAAAATCAGAACTGATGGGTAGATGATTAGGTAATTGAAAATGCAGATTCAAATGCAAAATCATATAGATAATGATACCTGCATACATTAAGCCTCGTATTTTAATGTGAAATCTGTAAATATTCATTTCCTTACCAACTTTTTGCTATGCAGCCAAGGCCTTTTCTTTGCACAAAGGGCTGCCAGTTGCATTTCCTCATCAATCTTCCCTATCACCACATTCATGTACAGCCTCTGCCCGCCCGTTCCAGTAGGGTCTCTTTATTTTTTTTTTTTAATTTTTGGAAAGATTTCGTTTTTATGTAATCTCTACACCGTGGGGCCTGACTCGCAACCCTGAGACCCAGAGTCTCATGCTCTACCGACTGAGCCAGCCGGGTGCCCCGGTTTGGGTCTCTTTAAAGAGAAGCGGACCTGAGAGTCCCCTGTGAAGCAGCTCAAATACAGAGACCTTCTTGATTTTTTTAGGATCCTTTTTTTTAAAGATTTTATTTATTTATTTGACAGAGAGAGACACAGCGAGAGAGGGAACACAAGCAGGGGGAGTGAGAGAGGGAGAAGCAGGCTTCCCGCTGAGCAGGGAGCCCGATGTGGGGCTCGATCCCAGGACCCCAGGATCATGACCTGAGCCGAAGGCAGACGCTTAACGACTGCGCCACCCAGGCGCCCCTTTAGGATCTTTTCAATCTTTTGCCATTTTCTTTGTTACAATAATTCAATGATTTTAGATAATGAATTTCCAAAGACTTTCTTTAGTTTAGATAATGAATTTCCAAAGACTTTCTTTTGTTATTATTTATTTTTTTAAGATTTCAATTCCAGCATAAACAGACTTTCCAAAAGCCTTCAATCTAGTCTTCATAAAAGGATCAACTCTCTTTTCACATCAGTGTTTCACCTGTTTATACACTGACTCAAGCCTCTACCAGGCCTCCAGGCAAGGAACTGGGGAAAGGGGTCCATGGTAGCAGAGTAGGGGGCCCTGAGAAGAAAAAACTGTCCTGCCTTTAGGACTACAGGGTGAAAAGAGGGACGTTTCCCTGCCTGGGCCAAACATGGACTCTGAGTGAAAGCCTTACGGGTCTTTTGGGAAAGGACCCCACCCAAGAGAACTGCCAGGAGCAGAAAAAGCTTAGTAAAAGAGGCAGGGAGTGGGGATGTGTCTTATGGGAAGAACGGAGGGGAGGTGTTGCCCAGGTTCCACGTTGAAGGAGTGGCCATCAGATGTTCCTAGTGGAAGAATCTCAAGGAAATCCATGAAATGCGTCCCACAAAGGAAAGAATCAACTCTCGACAGCCATATCCGGACCAGATAGTATAAGGCCAAGTCATGACACTACTCTTCAAATAAGACTCTCCCATCCTTAACATTCACCCTTCCTTCATTCCACCTTGACCCTGGAGATGTGTGACCTCATTCAGCAAGCACAGGTATAAAGAAAAAGATTCCATGGTAGGAAAACAGAAGCCAACCACGTCTCCACTTTGCTACTAGAGAGTTTCCAACTTAAGTAGGTCTGAACTGGGACAGAAACATGACGAAATTTTATATATAGTGAAGGAAAGAAAAATTCTTTTCTACCCTCCAGACGTGCCCGCTGGATTAAGAATTAAATTTAGGAGTGCCTGGCTGGCTCAGTCAAAAGAGCATGTGACTCTTGATCTTAGGGTCGTGAGTTCAAGCCCCACGTCTGGTGTAGAGATTACTTAAATAAATAAAACTTTTTTTTTTATTTGCCAGAGAGAGAGAGAGAGAGAGAGAGAGCACAAGCAGGGGAAGGGGCAGACAGAGGGAAAAGCAGGCTCCCCGCTGAGCAAGGAGCCCGATGCGGGACTCGATCCCAGGACCCTGGGATCATGACCCGAGCTGAAGGCAGACACTTAACGACTGAGCCACCCAGGTGTCCCAAATAAATAAAACTTTAAAAAAAAAGAATTAAATTTGTATGAGACAGATTAACAAAGAAAAAAAAGTTTTATTATGTGCACACGGAGGCCCAATATTGAAATTGAGACCACAAAAAATGATCAAGGCAGGCAGTTTTCCTTTTAGACAAGGAAATAATAAATCTGTGAGGAACTGACAGGACAAAAAGAACTTAACTTTGGGAGCTTCAACTAGTAAGGAATTCTAAGCAGAATTTGGGCCAGGGTTGTACATTAGTACAAAGTAACGAGGGTTGTTTCCACAGTCTTCTCTGCTCTGAATTTCCCATCTCTGGCGATAAGGATGTCTCTTTACCTCTTGGTCCAGGAAGGGCACCTTTCACATGGGAAATTTATTTCTTGCTTTTAGGGGGATACAGGAGGTTCTGGGTGTCCTTCTTTCATAGGCTGTTTCTTAAGCAACGTTTGTTTTAAATAATATGCCAAAGTGGCATATTTTGGGGAAGCCCACCTTTGGCCCCTACAATAGTTTGGGATTTTGACTGTTAAAAAGAGACTGGATATTTTATTTTATTTTAAAGATTTTATTTATTTATTTATTTGTCAGAAAGAGAAAGAGAGAGAGAGAGAGCACAAGCAGGGGGAATGGCAGGCAGAGGGAGAGGGAGAACCCGATGCGGGACTCGATCCCAGGACCTCAGGATCATGATCTGAGCTGAACGCAGCCACTTAACTAACTGAGCCACCCTGGTGTCCCAATAGTTCTTTTTTCTCTTTAAGATTTTATTTATTTATTTGAGAGAGAGACAGAGAGAGACAGAGAGCATGAGTGGAGAGAGGGGCAGAGGGAGAGGGAGAAGCAGGCTCCCCGCTGAGCAGGGAGCCCGACGCAGGACTCGATCCCAGGACCCTGATATCATGTCCTGAGTTGAAGGCAGACGCTTAACTGACTGAGCCACCCAGGCACCCTGAGATTGGACATTTTAATTACTGAAATTATCTTATTTTTATGATAAATAGCTACCTTAGAACTTTTAACTATCTAAAAGTTTTCAAAATAATAATAGTAATCATCATCATCACCTAAGGAGTGGAGACCCAGTTTGGATCCACAGAAGGTTTAAGGAAATTTGGAGGTGAAGTGCAGGAGGGGAGAATCAAGTTCTCTGGTTGTCCCCTATATAGTTATCCTATTCTCATGCAAAATTTACAAATAGTGATCAAAAAAGTGTTTTAACTTCGAGAGTATGTTGATTATAAACTGAATGTTACTTTTGCTCTTTTATCTTTTGTACTATGATAACCATTATTAACCTTAAAAATAAAAATGACAGTTACTCAACCAGCAAAAATAGGCTTATTCAAGAATAGCAGAGAACTTCAACCTGGGACAAGCAAGCTATGGCAAGACCATAGGCAAGCCTAGAGGTAGAAGGACAAGAAGGCTCTTTTATCGAAGGAAGGGGGGCAGTGGGAAGGGTTGTTGTAAACAAGAAGCCCATTGGAGTAAACTGGGAGTTCCAAGTATAGTGGCTTCTCATTGGCTGAGCTGTGACCGTCTCTCATTGGCTGGGCTGTTGCCGGGGGGAGAGGAAGTTTCCTTCCTCCCGCTGGGGTAGTAAAGCGGTATCCACCTGCAAGGTCCTTCTCTTCGTGCTGGGTTCTGCAATTGACTCTGAGTGGTAGGGAGGGAGAGCTGCCCCTGCCCAACCTCCCAACTCCATTGTAGGGAGGTTTCCCTTTATTGATTTTCACATCATGCTTCAGGATGTAGTATAGTCATTTAAATAGTATAGTCATTTAAATGTAAACAACGGGGCGCCTGGGTGGCTCATTTGGTTGAGCCTCATACTCGGTTTTGGCTCAGGTCCTGATCTCATGGTTTCTCAGTTCAAGCTCCCTATTGGGCTCCATGCTCAGCAGGAGTCAGCTTGGATATTCTCTCTCCCTCTGCCCCTTCCCCTGCTCTCTCTTTCTCCCTCACTCTAAAATAAATAAACCTATGTTTTAAAAAATGTAAATATTAAGGGGGATCCTGGCTGGCTCATCAGTAGAGCGTGTGACTCTTGATCTCAGGGTTGCAAGTTCAAGCCCCATGTTGGATGTACAGCTTACTTAAAAAATAAAATAAAATCTTGGGGCACCTGGGTGGCTCAGTCGGTTAAGCATCTGCCTTCAGCTCAGGTCATGATCCCAGGGTCCTGGGATGGATGGAGCCCCGCATTGGGCTCCCTGTTCAGCTGGGGGGGGGGGTCTGCTTCCTCTCCCTCTGCCCCCTCCTCCCTGCTTGTGTTCTCTCTCTCTCTCTGACAAATAAATAAAATCTAAAAAAAACCCTCTGAATAAAATAAAATAAAATCTTAAAAAAAATAAACATTGATTTGATATAATTCATGCATGGTTTTCCTTTTTGAGTGATTTCCCTTCTTGTACTACCCTCTGAATGGCTTCCTCTCCCAATATCAGGGATTGGAAATAGAGGTTTTACTCTAGTTTTAGCTTTTTTCCTATCTCCTATGTATTATAATATCTTTATTCATATATAATCATCACAAGGTGCTTACAAAGGCCTTGAGGAGAGTACAGACATGCATAAACAGAAAAAAACATAATGCCCGATCTAATTGTAAAAGCTGTTGCGCTCCTCAGCACTCCCTGGTTTGCCTAGAGCTTAAGTGGATGCTCATTGTGTTCACACTTTTATGCCTGATTCTGTCTTTGTGTGCGGTTAAAGCTGCGAGAACTGTGTCCTTTGAATAAAACAATATCAGAGGGTCCCCGTTTGTGCCATTTGAATCCCTAACAAAGATTCATTTATTTTTTTTTGAAAGCTTATTACCACCTGGCTGACGGTTCGTGAAATTTGTCCAAAATAAAAGCGGAAAGGGACGCCTGGGTGGCTCAGTCGGTTAAGCGGCTGCCTTCGGCCTGGGTCGTGATCCCAGGGTCCTGGGATCGAGTCCCGCATCGGGCTCCTTGCTCAGCGGGGAGCCTGCTTCTCTCTCTCTCTCCCTCTGCTTGTGCTCTGTCAAATAAATAAAATCTTTAAAAAAAAAATAAATAAAAGCGGAAAGCAAGACTGTAAAGCAGTATGTGGAAACCTCAACAAATTCATCTGTGCAGACAAATCTGCTCTCGCACCAAGCATTGTATGTAGAATGAAAACTTAACAAGGCTTGCATATATACGGACCTTTTTTTACATTGTGTAGATGCTGTCATAATTAATAAAACAATTTTATTTTATTTTTTTAAGATTTTATTTATTTGACAGCGTGGGGAGAGAGGGAGAGCAGGGGAAGCAACAGGCAGAAGGAGAGGGAGAAGCAGGCTCCCCACTGAGCAGGGAGCCCAACGTGGGACTCGATCCAAGGACCCCGGGATCATGTCCTGAGCCTAAAGCAGAAGCCTAACAACTGGGCCACACAGGCGCCCCAAAATAAAATAATTTTTAAAAATATTTTATTTATTTGACGGAGAGAGAGAGAAGGAGCACAAGCAGGGGGAGAAGCAGAGGGAGAATCGGGACCCCGGGATCATGACCTGAGCCAAAGGCAGATACTTAAACAACTGAGCCACCCAGGCGCCTCAAATAAAACCATTTAAAAACAACAAAAACAGAAGTCACCTGTGACATCTGGGGACAGACGCAACTGATCTTTCAATTGAGGGTACTATTGCTAAACTAAAGATGATATTGTAGAAGTAAAGGGTTTATAATCATAATTTGGTTTTGACAGAGCAGAATATGCAAAGAAACGCAGACTTCAGCTTGCATTAAGCATCTAAGTAGATCCTTACCTTGTTCATACACTTGATTTGAAGGAGTCGTGACCAGGTGTGCTCTCCCCACATACACAGCATCTGCAGGCTGTCTTGGGTGAGCGCTGAAGGGGCACAAGCGAGCTGCACTGAGATCTTCTAACTGCCCTCCGTGAATGCTCAGAAATGCTCTCGTGCCGGGGCGCCTGGGTGGCTCAGTCGTTAAGCGTTTGCCTTCGGCTCAGGTCATGATCCCAGGGTCCTAGGATCGAGCCCCGAGTTGGGCTCCCCGCTCTGCGAGAGTCTGCTTCTCTCTCCCACTCCCCCTGCTTGTGTTCTCTCTCTGGCTCTCTCTCTGTCAAATAAATAAATAAATAAATCTTAAAAAATAAAAAAAAAGAAATGCTCTTGTGCCAGGATTTGTAGGCTTCTTCATGTTGCCTTACACGGGTTCACTCACTATTTCTGAGGTGGGTATAACAATCGACATGTCAATGAACTGTTCATATACTTTGAATATTATTAAAACTGTTACTTGAGTCCATCCTTGATGTTAAAATACAAATCAGACACTTGGATGTATGCATTCACTTCCCCAGTACACAGTCACTGTATTCCCATTGTGTGGAATACACTGCCTCCATGTCCCACCATGAAACTCCTACCTGTATTTCAAGGTCCTTTCTTTCATGTTTTCCTTAATAAACATCTTTGGCATCTTTCTCAGTCTTTCTGTAAACACAGTGGAAGAGAACACAGTGGAAGGGTCATAGGAATTGAGATGTTTAGAAGATGGATTTAGAAAAGAGAATATATAGAGTCCTATGATGATGGGCCAGGGGCTGATGTGGTCCCAGAATTCCCGGGCTTTGTGTGGCGATTGATGGGAAGGTCTCAAGATAGACTGTGGTGCTGAGGCAGGGAGTGTTAGGTGTAAGGCAAAGGTGGGAGTACTTGCTAGGAACACACGGGGTTCTTGGGTGTCCTCCTCACTATCTTGGGGCAGAGCAGACCTTCCCTGCACAGTCAGTCTTGGGAGGCTCCTACTTCAGCTTCCCCTCAGCTCTCAGGAATGGGTTGACAAGGGATTTGAAGAAGTGAGCCCGGTGAGAACAAGAACTGTGCCTTTTCGGGCGCCTGGGTGGCTCAGTCGTTGGGTGTCTGCCTTCGGCTCAGGTCATGATCCCAGGGTCCTGGGATCGAGACCCGCATCGGGCTCCTGCTTGTTGGGAAGCCTGCTTCTCCCTCTGCCACTCCCCCTGCTTGTGTTCCCTCTCTCACTGTGTCTCTCTCTGTCAAATAAATAAATAAAATCTTTAAAAAAAAAAAAAAGAGCTGTGCCTTTTCATCTTTTTCACCAGCATTAGCTGAGCATGTAACAATATTACTTTAAAAAGTTAACAAATGAGGGGCACCTGGGTGGCTCAGTCGTTAAGCGTCTGCCTTCGGCTCAGGTCATGATCCTGGGTCCTGGGATCAAGTCCCAGGGTCCTGGGTCCCTGCTCAGCGGGGAGTCTGCTTCTCCCTCTACCCCTCCCCTCTGCTCATGCTCTCTCGCTGTCAAATAAACAAATAAAATCTTAAAAAAAAAGCGACAGGACTCCCTAACCTTGACCATGCTTTTGAGGATTAAATGAGATAGTGGATGTAAGTTGCTAATCCAATGTTGTGAGGATACTGGGCAGTCAAAATTCATGACCATTTTGCTCTCCATCCTCCCTGAGAGCAGAGCCCCAGTACCATTCTCATAGCAAATAGCATTTTTGGAGCCTTCGTCTACTTTCTGGTTGATGTAGTGTAAATAGTGCTCTTAGATACTATAGGAAGGCAATACGACGTATGGAGCTTGGAACTAATGAACCCTTACTTCCCTAATCGATATTCTGGTTAAGCCTCTATTTCACATTTAGGTTTGCCTTTGGCCTGAAATAGATGGGATTTTTACAGGCAACAGTGGAATTGTAAAGAATACAGAGAGGAAATTCATGAAGAGTGAACAGTACCAACAAGAATAAAGCACAAGGAAAGCAGAAGGCACATTTCAAGAGCAGTTCATGTCCCCTTTGGATGAAGTTAGCTGCTCCTAGTCACCAGGACGTGGAATATAGTGAGTCCAAGGTGTAGTTCCAGACATGGATGAACAATAGTCTTATGACACTTGAGTTTGGGCTCAAGACAGATTGCAGTAGGCGAATGGTTACACATTTTTATTTTTATTTTTTAAAGATTTTATTTATTTATTTGAGACAGAGAGAATGAGAGAGAGTAAGCACATGAGAGGGGGGAGGGTCAGAGGGAGAAGCAGACTCCCTGCCGAGCAGGGAGCCGGATGCGGGACTCGATCCAGGGACTCCAGGATCATGACCTGAGCCCAAGGCAGTCGCTTAACCAATTGAGCCACCCAGGCGCCCGAATGGTTACACATTTTAAAAACTTAAGCAGCACACCTGCATGGTGAATGGCAATTTGAAATTGAGATCGCAAGCGGCATCTGATGCCATGAGTGACTTAACTGGATGCAGTTGGGTCTCAATGTTTGTCGGGCTTCAGAACCACTTGAAGAGCGGACTTTAAAATGTGTATGTGACTCTATCAAAAAGGTGAAATGAGCGTCTGCCTTCGGCTCAGGTCATGATCCCAGGGTCCTGGGATCGAGCCCCGCATCGGGCTCCCTGCTCCGCGGGAAGCCTGCTTCTCCCTCTCCCACTCCCCCTGCTTGTGCTCTCTCTCTCTCTCTCTCTCAAATATATAAATAAAATCTTTTTTTTAAAAAAGGTGAAATGTGCAATCCAAGGTTTCTTCCTGACATAGTGTGTTTTCAAGAGGGAGTGAAAATGTACTAAAATTAAGATTGTGGTAGTGGTTGCATACCATGCAGATAAACTAAAAACCATCGACTCGAATACTTCAAATGGGTGAATTGTATGTTATGTGAATTGCCTCTCAATAAAGCTGTTTACACTAATACAGACATAGGTCAGATTTGGCACAAGGGCTGTAGCTGGCCGATGCTGCTCAGGAGGACTGTCTTAGTTCCTCTCCTTCACTGCAGCGATCCCTAAGTGAGCTGGGGTCGGGGGGGGGGGGGGACGACTTGAACATCAGCCCATCCGCTACTCGCTCCCAGCACACCAGTTGGCAAGCTCTACCGTAGAACACCGGGGCCTGGAAACATGAGGTGCCAGGTCCCTGGGTTTTCATGTGGTTTATTAAAACCTCGTTGCTAGCACAGCCCAGACGGGTACTTCCTGCTCCCTGGTCCTGGCGCCATGACATCATCCGTTCAGGGAGGCCGGGGTGATGCCCTGATGGGGCCGAGATAGATGGCCGAGGAGCATGGTGAGCCCCTGTCCGTCTCAAGGACACGCTCCCCCACATGAACCCGGTGGGAGGGTACAGGGCAGGGGGGAGGTGGGAGAATCCACGGCCCCTGCACCTCTCCCGTGCCACGCTGGGCTTCTCGCTGGTTCCCACGGGGTGCTACTGTTTAGCAGGATGGCTTTCATGGGGACCCGGAGCCGACATTGCTCCCACTTGCCCCGTCCCGCCCCGGGACTCCATGGGCTCAGGAAGCCAGGTGGGCATGAACAGAAGGCAAGTTCCCTCAGGGCAGAGGATTTGGGCCTTCGCGTTCAAGGCTATAACCCCAGGAGCCGGCACAGAGAAGGCAATCACTAGTTCTAGAGGGAATCAATGAGCGAATACCTAAAATCTAGAAGATACTGACTCCACCTACTGACCATAACGTGGGGGAACTAACCAACCACTACGGGGCTGGCTGATCTCATCGACCTGTAATGCAAACTCAGATTTAAAAAAAACAACAACTTACGGTGCACATTGTGTTTTAAAAATAAAGGTTCTTAGGGGCGCCTGGGTGGCTCAGTGGGTTAAGCATCTGCCTTCGGCTCAGGTTGTGATCCCGGGGTCCTGGGATCGAGCCCTGAGTCGGGCTCCCTGCTCAGTGGGAAGCCTGCTTCTCCCTCTCCCTCTGCCCCTCTCCCACCTGCCCGCTAGTGCTCTCTCGCTCACTCTCTCAAATAAATCTGACTTCAGCTCAGATCATTTCAGGGTTGTGGGATCGAACTCTGCATCAGGCTCTGTGCTTAGCAGGGAGTCTACTTATCCCTCTCCATCCCTCCCCCCACCCCGCTCATGTTCTCTCTCTCTCTCTCTCTCTGTCAAATAAATAAATAAAGTCTTTAAAAAAAAAACAGATCCACTAAAAAGAGAAAATCAAATATAAGATTATTACAAAGGATTAAGATGAAAATGTCTTTAATCAATAATGGAAAATGCTGGCCACTCTCCAGAAGGTACACTCCATTTAGCCAACCTACACGGAACTTGAAAGGTTGTGCTTGAATTAACTGTTGAGGCTTACTAAGCTGTTTTTCACAAAACGCATTCAAACCAGGCCCTTTGCTGACAAGAGAAGAAAAGTGGCACAGGGCATACAAATGCTGTTTTCTTATTACCACCTTTTCACTAGAGTCATAGAAATCGCTCTCCAAATGTAGCAGGACTGAATGCTCTCCACCACGACAGCGTTAACAACGTCAGATATCCGAGGTGTGTATCCATCAGGCAGCTTCAGAGATTCCAAGGTGAAAAAGATGCTATCATCTATCACCCCATTTCTTCCATGTAGGCTCGTAATGAAGACCTGTAATTACAGATAATAGAAATGTTGATGTAAAAGCACGGTCCGCTGTAACCCGGCCTGCACCTCCTCGCTCTCGCTTTACTCTGTAGGTCGCTCCATTCCCAGCCTGGCCGCCATGTTTGAAACACCGGGAGCGCTCTGCACAACGACCCATGGCGACCCCTACCTCACAGACGCTAAGTCAGAAGCCCTGCAGACCTGGCCCTGGTGGAGGATTAGAAACCCTGCACTAAACACACCACACAATGTCCATTAACCTCTCTGGCAATGGTTGAGGGAGTGAAAGGGGTAGAGCGAGAAAGGAATGTGGTGGCCAACAGAAAGCCATTTCTCCACTTCCTGGGTCACATCCCAAGCGCCATCTGTCTCTTTGTGCAGACCGACTTTCCCATTTATTTCCAGTCTCCGTTCCCCAAGTCACACCCAGCATTTACTGCAGGCTCTGGTCCCCCCCCCACCATGCCATTCATTCTTCCCCCACAATTCCCTCAACACGATTTATTGTCTGTTCTGGTTGCTCTCGGGGCATTTTAATACCTCCCAAGTAGACTACCTAATTGAGATCTTAATTATATGTGTGTTGTATATTATTCTCAGGTTATGTCCATTTAGAAGCACGGCCTGTTCAATAAGGAAAGAGACTCCTCTTTGGCAAAGAATGGTTTTGCCAACACACCCCATGGAATCCCGAGCAGCAGCAAGGGTCATTAGAGGAAGGAGAAGCAGAACCAAATAACAAGAGCTACACGCAGACGGACTACCTCGTGCACATGCTTATGTCTCAGAGGCTTCACCGAGAGGGCCTTTCTGCTCAACGTGTCCAACTGGGTGCAAAACTCAACTTCTACTCGGTCCCCCTGGTAAGGCTCGAAACCTAAAACAGCCACGGAGAGAAACGGAGTTGGAATGATCTCTTAGTCTTGGTAATGTTCAGTTTCACAGTTACTTTGACGTTGTAAGACCCTAAAATAATTTCTGTTACACCGAAAGTATATTTGGAACCTTTTAAAACAGGTAACCTGGAAGTCTTCCTGTCAGAAAGGACATTTGTAATCCTCTAGGCATTGATTCTCTCACTGGTTTCCCAAAGTCTGTTGGGGAAAAGCCTCAACTGGGCCTCACGGGCCAAGCTCTTTGAGAGCAGCACGGGATTCCTTAAACCATTGGTCATGTTCACACGTCCCTCCGGAGACACAGGGAAGTACGTAAGTCGGGGCACACTGGGTTCAAACCTTGATGCTGCCACTTACTCAGCTTGCAACCGTGGGCAAGTTACTTACCCTCTATGTGCCTTGATTTCTTCATCTATAAAATGAGAGCATAATTGTAGGACTTACCACAGAGAGTTGAAGGGAGAATTAATCAGTACCTATAAAACTCATAGAACAGTGCCTGGCACATAGCCCCAAATACACACCACAGCCTAAAAATGGCAAGATTCTGCCAGGCTATCAAGTTGGGAGGATCGCTGGGAAATGTGAGATACTCTAGGTTATGTTTACGTGAAACATTTATAGGAAAACTCAACTCCGATGTCTTGTCATGCGGTGTAGAGATTAGTGTGAATGTTCTTGCTATAGTATAAACCTAATAACTATTTATTTGTTTAATGATTTGGTAACCCCTTTTTTAGTTTTCAATAAACCCTTTTGGCAGCAATGAACAAAAGGACAGATGCATGTTTAGGGAAAATGAGTAATGAATTAATTTTCCAAGAAAGCTGATGCATACGTGAATTATGTAATTCATCTGGGCTGTGGACTGAATGTGTCCCCCTAAAATTCGTGTGTCAAAGCCCTGACCTCCAGGGTGACTGTATTTGGAGATGGGGCCTCTAAGGAAGTAACTAAGATTAAATGAGCTCCTAAGGAGGGGTACCTGGCTGGCCCGGTCAATAGAACCTGTGACTCTTGATCCTGGGGTCATGAGTTCAAGTCCCATGTTGTGTGTAGAGATAAATAAAAAAATAAATAAATGAGCTCATAAGGAAGGGACCAATCTGATAGGATTAGTGTCCTTGTAAGAAGGGACACTGAGAGCTTTGTGCTCTCTCCCCCCCTCACACACACCAAAGAAAGGTCACGTGAGGACTCCGTAAGCTGGTTAAGCCTCTGCCTTCAGCTCAAGTCATGATTCCAGGGTCCTGGGATCGAGCCCCGTGTTGGGCTCCCTACTCAGCAGGGAGTCTGCACTTCCCCCTGCTTGTGCTATCTCTGTCTCTCTCTCTCAAATAAATAAAACTTAAGAAAAATATATTAATACTATTTTAAATGTCCAAACTTAAAACCAATTTGTTAGTCATATGTAAAAACTTCAAAAGCCGATTTAACTTTAATCAACTCTAACACCCTTTTTTAGTCCCCAAAATGACTCAGATTGGACAACAGAGCATACGGTCACCCCCTATGGCTATAGATGGAGGACAGGGGTGCCCCACACAAACTATAGCCTTTGGTAGATGTATCAAGTCACTGCCAATGCGAGGCCTGGAAATGAGATTATCCAGGGGAATAAATATTCCAACATCTCCCTACCCACTCCAGTCTCCTGAATCCAATCCTAAGAATGTCAGCAGCTGAAGAACAGGGTCTTTTAGTGACTGTTGGTCACTACAGAGGCATATTGAAACGGGGAAGCTACCTCTGAACTGAGTTAAGGTGCTGTACAATTGGGTAATTCAAGGCATAAGGGAAAGTCCAAAAAGGGATAAGAAGGTTACATGGAGGGACGCCTGGGTGGCTCAGTCAGTTAAGCATCTGCCTTCGGCTCTGGTCAGGACCTCAGGGTCCTGGGATCGAGCCCCGCATTGGGCTCCTTGCTCAGTGAGGAGCCTGCTTCTCCCTCTGCCTGCCGCCCGCCCACCCCCCGCTTGTGCTCGCTCTCGCTCTCTGACAAATAAATAAAATCTTAAAAAAAAAGGTTACATGGAATTTCCTTTTAATCTTTCAAGTGGGCACTCAAGCCAATATATATTTTTTTATTTTTTATTTTTTTATAAAAGAAAATGTTATTTATTTATTTCAGAGAGAGAGACTAAGTAGGAGAGAGAGGGAGAAAGAATCTGAAGCAGACTGCCCACTGAGCAGGGAGCCCGACTCGGGCTCAACCCCAGGACCCCGGGATCACGACCTGCGCCAAAGGCAGGTGCTTAACTGACTGAGCCACCCAGGTGCCCCTCAAGCCAATATATTCTGAAAAATTAAGAAATAACCCTATTTGTGACCCCAGGCTTCTAACTCTGGGCGCACCGGTTAAATAAGGATATGTAGGATGTTATAGGACTGTATTCGTGCATAACCTGAAAAATAAAGGGGAATGAAATACCAACATTGTGTACTTGGTAGACTCCCCACCCCTGCCCTGAGGCTGAACGCTCAATTCCATTTTAGCATCCTTCACCTAAATGGTTAAGATTTATTGTTTATTCACATAAAAAACACAATCTTGGACCCATTATTGATGTTTTAACCATTTCCCACAAGCAAACACTCATGGACCTAAACTCTCACATTTTGCCTGCAAAATGGGGCTGATCACCACCATCCTGTGAAGCAGGTCAAAACAAAGGGGATCTTGGGCCCCGAAGCACCCATTTGAGCACATCCACTGACCTCTAAACACTTTCACGCCGTGCACAGAATCACACACGCTCACCCACTCCCTCTCCCATGCTCCTGTCCCACGTGGTCTCCATATATTCACTTCCCACTCCTTCCTCAACCTACTTACAATCGTTTCTGTCACTATCCCATCAAGGTTACCTCAGAAGGTTCTCAATAGGATTAAATCTAGTGTAAATTATGCACTTCAGGGGCACCTGGGGGGCTCAGTCGGTGAAGAGGCTGCCTTCGGCTCAGGTCATGATCCCAGGGCCCTGCGATCGAGCCCCACGTCGGGCTCCCTGCTCGGCGGGAAGCCTGCTTCTCCCTCTGCCTCTGCCTCTCCCCCTGCTTGTGCTCTCCCTCTCTCTCTCTCTATCAAATAAATAAATAAAATCTTAAAAAAAATTATGCCCTTCACACAGGACCAGACTGTACCCCATCTGGATCCTACTGGCACTTAGAACCCCATCTCATACCATCCCTCATTCAGGTCATACCGCACATACTCACCACACTACCCTGTCCTCCCTTCAGTTCCCACGACAGGCCATGATTTTCCCACCTTAGGACTTTTACAGCGACTCTTCCCTGATTTAGAATATATTCCCCAGCTAACTCCTTCTTCTCCTTCAGGTCCAAGTCTCTTCCTCAGCGAGGCTTTCCCTAATCTGCTATCAATAGCAAACCCCACCCCATCCCACTCCCAGTGGTACTATCACAGCACCTGGTTCAAATCCTGGAGAGTAAAACAATCTGGAACTCTCTTTTGGCAGGGGGCGGGGGGCACACTTACTGGTTGCCCATCTGAGATCTATCTCATTAGAATGCAAATATTAGGAAATAACAGTACCTGGAACAGAGCCAGGCACTCAAATATTCTGTTGCATGAACATCAGCAAGAATATACGCTGACTCCCCATTGTGTGGAACAAGAAAATTTAATGCAATTTTCCCTCTTTTGGATTCGCATTATGTTTTTTAAAAATATTTATTTATTTATTTGAGAGAGAGAGAGATGGGGGGAGGGGCAGAGGGAGGGAATCCCAAGCAGACTTCCCACTGAGGGCAGAGCTGGTGGTGGGGCTCAATCTCAGGACCCAAGAGATCATGACCTGAGCTGAAATCATGAGTTGGACACGTAACCGACTGAGCCACCCAGGTGGCCCAATTCCAATTATGTTCTTGGTTTAAGATTTATTTATTTATTTTAGAGAGAGAGAGGGAGTGTGTGTGTGTGGTGGGGTGGGGGGGGCAGAGGGAAAGGGAGGGAATCTGAAGCAGACTCCTCAGTGAGCGTGAAGCCCAACACGGGCTTGATCTCATGACCCTGCGATCATGACCTGAGCCGAAATCAAGAGCTGGACGTCGGACGCTTAACCGACTGAGCCCCTCCCGTTATGTTTTATAATTATTTTTAAAGATTTTATTTATTTATTTGACAGAGAGAGACACAGTGAGAGAGGGAACACAAGCAGAGGGAGGGGGAGAGGGAGAAGCAGGCTTCCCGCTGAGCATGGAGCCCGATGCGGGGCTCGATCCTAGGACCCTGGGATCATGACCTGAGCCGAAGGCAGATGCTTAACGACTGAGCCACTCAGGTGCCACCCTTCCCGTTATGTTTTAAATTGGAACTTGTCTTTTGTCATTTTCATTAGGTTTCATAATCAGATTAACAGCAGCTATTTTGACAATGCTAATTATGACTGATTAGGTGCTCAGGTCTTTTTAATACACTCTCTTTTTCACCCTCGAGAGGTCTATTACTCTGATTCGCTCAATTTATTTTGCAGCAGAAAGTCCCTTCACTTGTGCTTTGGGCCCGGCCTCTCTTTATGCCTCAGGGCCCTGGTTCCATCGGTCCTTCCCGCTCTCTCCTGCACCTTCAATCCCTACCTTTGGCATTACAAACATGTTCAAGTGTTTACCATCTTGAGAAGAATTCTCCTAGCAAGGCTATGGTTGGTGGTGCGTCCCTGTTGGCACGGTTAGAGGGACCAGGAAATTGACTTTGGAGCTTAGCCATCCCAGGGGCCTTTTCTCCTTGAATTGGCTATTTCTAGCTAAACGTGTCTTAAAATCCCAGCTGCCACTAGATAATCATCTTTGGGGACTTCCACGGTCACCAACTACGGTCAAGTCCTGGCTTTTAAAACCCAGAAAAATTCAGTGGAAAGCTGAACTAACTTCCCCCTTTTACATTCAAGCTACATGGTGGCTGGTTGCGCTTAAACAGGTACAAAAGTTTTACTTCTATTCATCTTTCCAAAGCCAGCCTGGCAGAGGCTGGGAAGGTATAGAGTCCAGCTGGGAAACCGTCTTACCCAGGTAGCCTTCCCCAAGTCTCCCCATAGTGGGTAGTCATTCTGTCTTCTCTGCTCAGTAGTGTTGTTTTCATCATGTTCTTTTAATGTGCCCACCTCTCCCAATTAGACTATGAGCTCTTTACAGGCAGGGTTTAATAATAAAGTCTTATTTGTCTTGTCTTGCCAATACCTAGCACTCCATCACAAGCTGAGTTAAACTCAAATAGCATAAACAAATGAACAAATTATTGCTGTAGGCATAAGACAACAAAATGATAGACCTGATATTTACAAGTGGAATTCAACAACAGTACACACACACACACACACACACACACACAGAAAGTGCTGGAGGAGGTCATCAAGAGGACGTGACCACCAGTTGACCTATGAGCGGGACCCTGGGGCTCGGAGGCTCCTCACCCCCTGCCCTGTCCTGGGAATATATTCCCACAGCTGGAGGTCGCAGCCTTTAGAGAGTAAGGTGTGGCCGAGACCATCTGGACAGTGTATGTGACTGAACCCAATTAAGGCATCTATGTAAACTTTTAACATTCTGGCAGGTAGGTGCAGAAATCTACTCCTTTTGGGTCCCCCCCCCCAACAGACAAGCCTTGTATGTAAGTTCCCTTGCTTATTACACTGGCCACCTACCAATCAGGAGTGGCCTGCCTCTTTCTTTGGTCTCTCCTTGCCCTCCATGTATGGGGGCCAGTTTGCAAACCAACAGAAAGGTACAAGGCTATCTCCAAACCTTATTTTAAGGCATTTGAAATATATTTTTTTAAAGAGTATGCCTGTGTGGCGTCTGGGTGGCTCAGTTGGTTGGGCGTCCGACTCTTGGTTTTGGCTCAGGTCGTGATCTCGGGGTCCTGGGAACGAGCCCCACATGGGGCTCCGCACTCAGCGGGGAATCTGCTTCGGGATTCTTTCTCTCCCTCTCCCCCACTCCCCACTTGCTCTCCCTCTCAAATAAATAAATAAATCTTTAAAAAAATAAAATAAAATAAAAATAAAAAGAATAGCCCTGTATACCTGTAATGTTTTTCAGTTAGATTAGAAATTCAGTGTCTGTATGAATGGAAAAATTACACAAATACTAGCAGCTACATCCAATAAATGAAACGTCAACAAATGATAGCCTGAGTTTTTAAGAACATTACGTATCTGTCCCTTGCTGCACATTATTTTCAATTCCAAAGGCCCACCTCAAGTATCAGAGAGCCTCTGATTGGAGCCAAGGACGCTAGAAGTAGTTCTAATCCAAAAATCCTCTTGCCAAATAGCATGTTCTAAATCTGACCCTGGAAATGGTACCTGTAACCATTTCCAACGCCAATCGATAAAATTAAAAGATAGGTAAAACCTAGTTTTAAATTTTAAAACATGTAAACTGTACCTTCACAAATGACATCTAGGGAGAAGTAAGTTGTGTGATCAATGTAGTTAGCACCTTCCACCACAGAAGAAATACTGCCAAATGAAACTCTAGCGTAGGAGTCTGAGGGTCTATTGCCATGGCAACTATCACAGAGCGCATCCACCTGTGAGAAAAGGAAACCATTACCGCAAACACAACACAAGTTTAAAAAGCAGAAACAGGGGCACCTCGGTGGCTCAGTCGTTGAGCGTCTGCCTTCGGCTCAGGTCATGATCCCAGGGTCCTGGGATCGAGCCCCGCATCGGGCTCCCTGCTCGCCGGGGAGCCTGCTTCTCCCTCTCCCTCTGCCTGCCTCTCTGCCTGCTTGTTCTCTCTCTCTATCTCTCTGTCAAATAAATAAATAAAATCTTTAAAAAAAAAAATAAAAAGCAGAAACATGGGTGCCTGGGTGGCTCAGTCGGTTAAGCAACTGCCTTCGGCTCAGGTCATGATCCCAGGGTCCTGGGATCGAGTCCCACATCGGGGTCGCTGCTCTGTGGGGAGCCTGCTTCTCCCTCTCCCACTCCCCCTGCTTGTGTTCCCTCTCTAGCTGTCTCTCTCTCTGTCAAATAAATAAATAAAATCTTAAAAAAAAAAAACCAGAAACATGCTCAAATCATTGTCGTTCCAGAAGTGGTTTAAACAACTATAATAAACGGTGGTGAATAGATTTCACCTGATGAACATATAGGCATGAGACGATGATACAATAATGAATGAGCTTTATATATTTTATTACTTTATTTTTTAGAGCAGTTTAGGAATACTGAGCTGAAATTTCCCATACATTCCTCCCCTCTATCCTTAGTTTGCCCTATTACTAGCACCTTGCATTTGTTGGATTGGTATATCTGTTCAAGTGATGAACCGATATTGATACAGTATCTTCAACTAAAATCCATAGTTTAAATGAAGGTTCACTCTTTGTGTTTTTCTGTCATATATAGTTTTTTAAGATTTTATTTATTTTGGGGCGCCTGGGTGGCTCAGAGTCCTGGAATCGAGCCCCGCGTTGGGCTCCCTGCTCAGCAGGGAGCCTGCTTCTCCCTCTGCTCCTCACCTCGCTCACTCTCTCTCGTTCTCTCACACTTTCTCAAATAAATAAATAAATAAAATCTTTAAAAAAAAGATTTTATTTATTTTGAGAGACAGAGAGCAGGGGGAGGGGCAGAGGCAGAGGGAGAGAGAGAGAGAGAGAATCTTAAGCATGCTCCACGTCCAGCATGGTGCCCGATGCGGGGCTCAATCTCACAACCCTGAGATCATGACCTGAGCCCAAATCAAGAGTCAGATGCTTAACCGACTGAGCCACCTAGGCGTCCCTGTTCTGTCATTTATTTTTAAAATGTGTTGAAAAACATATTTTGTGTACCAACCAGGTTCAATGCATTGATAGTTCTAGATTCGGAAGTAGAAGATGCCCTGCAGCAAGTCACAATCCGAGGGGAGTAAAAGACAAAAATCATTAATTCAGTGCAAGTTGTGACAAATGGTAAAACCAAGTGCAAATGTAGGCTTCTGGGAAATCCCAGTAGGGAGAGAATTTCAGACTGAAAGAATACAGGACACATTCTTGGAGAGAGTGGGATATGACATGGGCTGTGAGAGAAAAGAATGATTTTTACCTGGCAAATGGAGGTAGGGTTGAGGACAGGGGTAGGGAGATGGCAAGGGAGGAGAGACAACACATCTCAAGTTAGAAGAACAAGGAAGAAAACTGTAAGATTCCAGATCAGTACACCCAGAGGGGCAGAACATGAGATAAAGTTGGGAAAATAACAGGGGTAGAGAGAAGCTCTAAAAAGACAAAGATTTAATTTATCTACAATAAGGAGGCATTCAAAACCTTTATTATTGGAAGTGCAGTGCCTTCATTTTATATTTTGTTTTTCTTTTAATTTTTTTTTTTTTTTTTTTTAGAGAGAGAGCGAGCATGTGCATGGGGGGGCAGTGCAGAGGAAGAGGAAGAATCTCAAACAGGCTCCTCCCTGAACACAGAGGCCCATGTGGAGGCCGGAGCGGAGCCTCACGCAGGGTTGGATCCCACGACCCTGAGATTGTGACCTGAGCCAAAATCAAAAGTTGGCTGCTTAACCCACTGAGCCACCCTGGTGCCCCTTTGCTTTTCCAATTATACAAATAATACATATTCATTATAGAAATAAATATGAGACACAGAAAGAAGCAAAAACAACTACACATAATCCATAAATCTACTACCTATTTAAAGATAAACACTGGCCACATTCTGGTACTTACCCTGCTCCAGATGTTTGCACTATGCATAAATACCTATGTACTGTTTTAAAGAAAAATTTAATATTATATTATTAATTTATTACCAGATGATTGCAAATATGTCAACAGACTGTTGAAACATTATTTTAATTTTTTAAAAGATTTTATTTATTTTAAAAAAAGGCTTTATTTATTTATTTGTCAGAGAGGGTGGGGAGCACAAGCAGGGGGGAGCAGCAGGCAGGGGGAGAAGCAGACTCCCCACCGAGCAAGGAGCCCAACGCAGGGCTCGATCCCAGGATCCTGGGACAATGACCTGAGCCGAAGGCAGACGCTTAACTGACTGAGCCACCCAGGTGTCCCTGTTGAAACATTTTTTTTTTTTAAAGATTTTTATTTACTTGACAGAGAGACAGCGAGAGAGGGGACACAAGTAGGGGGAGTGGCAGAGGGAGAAGCAGACTCCCCGCTGAGCAAGGAGCCCAATGTGGGGTTCGATCAGAGGACCCTGGGTTCATTTTTATTTTTTTCATTTATTTTATTTATTTATTTATTTTATTTTATTTTATTTTATTTTATTTTATTAAGCAGATGCTTAATGACTGAGCCACCCAGGTGCCCCGAAACATTATTTTAAAGGTTCGTAGGGCATCCCATTGAATGGGAGTGCCATATTTATTGACTCAATTCCACATAGTTGAACATTTGGCTTATATCCTAAAACACTGCTACTTGCCTGATTTCTTTCTGTAGGATAACCTCCTAGGAGTGGAATTTCATGTTCAAAAGTTTCTAATGGGAACTTGATCCATGGAAGTGTCAATTCATTTTCATGTGTTGTTTCTTTTTAATAGCCTAATTCACGGCCTATTTCCATTTCTCTATCTATGCATTTCCAGCTGACAATGCCAATCTCATGGTCATTTCCCCCTCACTCATTTTCAGTGAGGAATCAAGCACCAGGCTCCCAACTATGTATCCACCACCACTTCTGTCAATATCCGAATGATGATCTATAAGACCCCCTGACCTCTCTGTTCCCTGACTCTCTACTAACCACCATACCGAGTAAACATGCCTTCTCACAATCTGAAACTATCTATCCACACCTCACAACGATAACATCAGCATGTTATTTTTTAAATTACACAAATATTTTATGTTCATTAATGCAGAAGTAGTCAACAGATATTTTCTCTGAGCAAATAAAGGCCACTGGACAGGACGTCCTGTATCAGCTTATCAACCAAGCGGCTTATCCAAGGCCGACCCCCCCAGCTGGGCACATGGCACCATCCCCTCTTGCCTCCGTGTAGACTTTGCCCCTATATTATTGTTTCTCTTCCCCCTACATTGACAATTTTTCTCTCTAATGAATCAACATACATTCTCTAAACTCTCCTCTTTTTTTCTGATAAGTATCTTCGTGAATTTTATTGAGTTTACCTTAAATTTATGGATCAACTTAAGAACTAAAAGGTATTTTTTAAAAGATTTTATTTTATTTATTTATTTTTTTAACATTTTATTTATTTATTTGACAGAGAGAGACACAGCAAGAGAGAGAACACAAGCAGGGCGAGTGGGAGGGGGAGAAGCAGGCTTCCCGTGGAGCAGGGAGCCCGATGCGGGGCTCGATCCCAGGACCCTGGGATCATGACCTGAGCCGAAGGCAGACGCTTAATGACTGAGCCACCCAGGCGCCCCAAGAACTAAAAGTTTTTAAATATCCTTTCCGGGCGCCTGGGTGGCTCAGTTGGTTAAGCGACTGCCTTCGGCTCAGGTCATGATCCTGGAGTCCCGGGATCGAGTCCCGCATCGGGCTTCCTGCTCAGCGGGGAGTCTGCTTCTCCCTCTGACCCTCCTCCCTCTCATATGCTCTCTCTCTCTCTCATTCTCGCTCTCTCAAATAAATAAAAATAAATAAATAAATAAATAAATAAATATCCTTTCCATCCAGAAGCACAGTCTGGCTTTCCATTCAATCAATTCTCTTCTTATTGCCATCAGGAATGTTTGTAGCGGTCTTCATTTTTATTTTATTTTTTAAATTCCAGTATAGTTAATATACAGTGTTATATGAGTTTCAGGCATACAATATAGTGATACAATTCTATGCATTACTCACTGCTCATCATAAGTGTACTCTTAGGCCTATCTTTAAAAAAAAAAAAAAAACATAAACCTCCCTTGATCTTAATTCTCCTTCATCTCGTTTCTTTGCTTCTCCTCCCAGCAAAAGATATTTAAAGAATCTTCTATACTCACTGCCCCATCTCTCATGTGCTCCTCACTGCTCTCCAGTCAGGACTTATATCCCCAATATGCCTCTGAAACTGCTCTTAAAATCACCAGCAACCTCCAGGCTGTCAAATCCAATGGTCAATTTTCTCTGCTCCCATCACTCAACCTCTTAGCATTTGATTCAATTGAAAAACTTTGCCTGGCTTCTGTGTGACCACCCTCTCCTGGAGAGGCTCCATCTCAACCTCCTCTGTTAACACTCTCTTCCTGTTTCCTGTCCTTGAACTCAATACACCAAGTTACAGACATGCTGTCCCATCAGTATCTCAAGCTTGGTATGGACAAAACTGAACATATCCTGAACTTCCCAGAAAAAAAAACTGCATTCCCCCCCACCATCTACATCTCAGAAAATGGCAAGTCAGCTCACCTAGACAAGATGGACACATTCTAATATATAAAAATTAAACTGCACAAAGTCAAAAGACAGCCTTGGAGGAAATATTGGCAAACATGCATATGAGGGGCGCCTGCGTGGCTCAGTCGGTTAAGCATCTGCCTTTGGGTCAGGTCATGATCCCAGGGTCCTGGGATTGAGCTCCATGTTGGGGGAAGGTCCCTGCTCAGCAGGGAGCCTGCGTCTCCCTTTCCCTCTGTGCCCCCCTCTGCTATGCTCTCTGTCAAATAAATAAATAAAATCTTCAAATATAAAGTTCATATGAGGAATTTCCTAACAAAGCTCTCATTTCCGTAACACACAAACAGCGCTAATGCTCCTACTGTAGAAATAGCTCTAAGAAGAGAAATGTTGCTGTACTCTCCTCAACACTTAAAGAAATGCAAAATAAAATTGTTGAGACTGCTTTTCTTTAAGATCGGTAAACATTTCAAAGACTGAAATATTTCCATCCTTGTCAATATCGGCAAACAGGCAGTTTCTGCAGCCTGCTGTGGACAGTGCCAATTGGTACAATAAAGCTGAAGCATAATTTGATGGTAGCTATTAAAATAGTAAATATCGGGCGCCTGGGTGGCTCAGATGGTTAAACGTCTGCCTTCGGCTCAGGTCATGATCTCAGGGTCCTGGGATCGAGTCCCGCATCGGGCTCCCTGCTCCTTGGGAGCCTGCTTCTCCCTCTGCCTCTCTCTCTCTCTCTCATGAATAAATAAATAAAATCTTTAAAAAAAAAAAATAGTAAATATCTTCACTGAGGTGATGGTTGCATGACTCTGTAAAATTTACTAAAAATGGGGGCGCCTGGGTGGCTCAGTCGTTAAGCATCTGCCTTCGGCTCAGGTCATGACCCCGGGGTCCTGGGATCGAGCCCCGCATCGGGCTCCCTGCTTAGTGGGGAGTCTGCTTCTCCCTCTCCCTCTGCCTCCTCTTCCCCACCACTCATTCTCTGTCTCTGTCTCAAATAAAGAAAACAAAACCTTTAACTTAGCAATTACATTTCAACAAAATCAAAAATCCTTTACTTGGGTGAAAAAAAGAAGTTGCAGAATAATATAGACTCTAATAATTATTATCGCTAACCGTATTTTTAAAAGCTGAAGAATAGATATACAATTTATACTTTTATGAACAGAAACCACTACAAAGGTAAGAACAAGTGTCCCACACAAAGCAGTGAACTGGACTACAAATTCCACTCTACATCCGCATACCAGGTCATCTTAGAGAGGCCAAATAAATAGAAGCAAGGCTGAAAGCCCCCCAGGAATAAAGCCGGTCCCCAAACTCATACTGATCTTACTTTGATCGCTTTCAATCCGTATGTTTTATCTTCTCCCACAATGGCACTGACTTCTTGTCCAACTTTCAGAGAGACATCGCCAGTCACAACATCACTACTGAAGTAGATCAACTCATCAATCAAGCCATAATCACTACAGATCTTCGTCACAACTCCTTGTACAGTTTTTAACCCGGTGCCACCTAAGAGATGAGTAAAGAAAATGTCTCATTAGTTAATATCCCAAGCAAATTACACATGAGAAATAAGGCCTACCGCAGGAAGAGATGGTAGATGACGATCTAAATCGAGAAAGAAATTGGACTTCGTTTGAGATACAGATGACCGTGACAGAGGAGCATAGTGATTAAGTGTTTGGGAGGCAGAAAGCTCCAGTTGAAAGATTGATGTCACCATTTTTCTGTAAGGCACGGTGGCCCAATGCCCTTGATAGTGGCGCTCCGCTGGAGAAGACAGAGTCTGGAACCAGACTGCCTGGCTGTGAACACTGCTCTTCCCTTTCCCATCTGTGTAACCCTGGGCACATTTCTTAACCTCCCGGAATGTGTTTTCATCTGTAAAACCAGGGCATAACTAATGTCTGCCTAGGAGAGTAGATCTTAAATGTTCTCACCACACACACACACACACACGCGTGCGCAGAGGATAATTATATAAGGTGATGGATGTGTTAATGAACCTTATTGTGCAATCTTTTCACAATATATACATATAACAAGTCATCATGCACACCTTAAACTTACAGTGTTATACGTAATTATGTCTCAGTAAGGTGGGGGGAAAGGGTTATCATTATGAACTGACACACGTCAACTGCTTAAAACTGTGAATGCCGGGGCGCCTGGGTGGCTCAGTCGTTAAGCATCTGCCTTAGGCTCAGGTCGTGATCTCAGGATCCTGGGATCGAGCCCCACATCGGGCTCCCTGCTCGGTGGGAAGCCTGCTTCTCCCTCTCCCACTCCCCCTGCTTGTGTTCCCTCTCTCGCTGTCTCTCTCTGTCAAATAAATAAATAAAATCTTTAAAAAAAAAAAAAACTGTGAATGCCTCGCACAGGTTAGAGCTAACATGGTAGTTGTTGTCATGGTTGCCGCATCTAGACAGACTTTAAACAGCCATTACTGTTACAGAATTTTATCATTATCAATGAGAGCTGCCGCAGCAGCAATGCCTGGAAATTACTCAAACATCTCACCAGAGAAAAGCACATAAAGAGATCTGGGGCTTCAAATCTAGCCCAAATGTGCATCCAAACCACTCTGGTTTATTTTTTTTCTGAACACAGCTAGTAAGCCGTAATTTGGGATCTGAACCTAGAGAGTAAACCTGCAGAGCCCATTAGGAACCACAACGCCTTAGGTGCCCCCCCAAAATGAGGCTGCGAGAAATGGACAGGGAGGCTGGGAGAAACATTGATTATGACTGATTATGGTTTCTGAAGCCAAAAAAATCCTGAAAACTTTTATTTAAAGATTTGATTTATTTGAGGGGCACCTGGGTGGCTCAGTCGGTTAAGCATCTGCTTTCGGCTCAGGTCATGATCTCAGGGTCCTGGGATTGAGCCCTGACTCCGGCTACCTGATCAGCAGGGAGTCTGCTTCTCCCTTTCCCTCTGTGCCCCCCTCTGCTTTATGCTCTCTCTCTCTGTCAAATAAATAAATAAAATCTTTAAAAAATAAAATAAAATAAAGATTTGATTTATTTGAGACGGTGTGTGCCCACGAGTGGGGGATAAAGGCAGAGGCAGAGGGAGAAGCAGACTCTGCTGAGCAGGGGGCCCGACTGGGGGCTCGATCCCAGGACCCGGAGATCACGACCTGAGGTGAAGTCAGCCGCTTAACCGACTGAGCCACCCAGACGCCCCCTGAAACCTTTTTAAAAAATGGGACAAATTCGTCAAGTGAAATCATAAAACACAAGAAAATGGAAGGGACAAGGGTGACAACTGCCACTTAGGCTCATGAAAATATGTCAGAAACTCTTCTGTATTGTCCCAGTGGCAAAAATACGGCTAAGAGGGGCGCCTGGGCGGCTCAGTCGGTTGGGCGTCTGCCTTCGGCTCAGATCATGACCCCAGGGTCCTAGGATCGAGCCCCGTGTCGGGCTCCCTGCTCGGCGGGGAGCTTGCTTCTCCCTCTGCCTCTGCCCCTCCCCTTGCTTGTGCTCGCTCTCTCTCTCTGTCAAATGAATAAATAAAATCATTAAAATAAATACGGCTAATGGACGCAGCAGCGAGAGCTTCCCGCTCAAGCTAAGCAGCAGCTCTCCGCGGCCCAGCCCGCTGAGACTCGGCCTCCCCTGCGGGCCTCACTCTCCCGGGCAGAGGAGCTGCGGGCCGATCCGGGCACCAGGAAGGCCGGGGCGCTGCTGGGAGGATGACGCCGACCACAGACGGGACCCTTCTCCGCTCCGGAGCCCCCCGCGCACTCACCCTGCAGGAGGAGGCGCCCCAGAGGCGGGGGCCCCACGGCAAGGAATGGCTGCCGGGCCTCGGGGTCTGGGGGACACCAGCCGGGCGCCCGCTCTCCCCTGCGCGTGTCCCCCTGCCCCGGCTGTAACGGGGACCCGACGACGCTCCCGCCTCCCTGTGGGGTTTTCTGAGGACCACGTGGCGGGAACGCCCGGTCGGCCCTGAGCCCAGTGCTCCGCACAGACAAGGGCTCTTAGATCCATGCTTCGGAGCAGGCCCGCCGGCCACCGCAGCGAACCTTCTCAGTGTTCACGGTGCCCCCGACACAGCGATGCCTGCCCTGCTGTCCCCTGAGTCACCCCCTCAGTGCCAGACTCTGGGGCAGGATTTCAGGATACAAAGGTGAGCCACTTCAGTCTGGCCCGTGTCCTCCTACCAGCGACAGACCCAGGACTTGGCCACTTGGCTTCAGATACACGCGTGTTTGGGAAATGCAATCAAATGCACCCTCAAATCAGGGGGATCCACTACTACTGGAAATATGAGAAGGAATCTGTTGCACATTTACATAACATATGCACAATGTAAGTTCCAAAGGCACTTTGGGGGAATTGCAAGCTCCCCCGGGGCCTTCTCTGTCTACACCACCATCCCTTTGGACAGGAGGAGGCTTCTGGGTATGCTCAGGGACTCCGGGATGCCTCTTCCCACAAGGAGGCGCTGCCATGGCCATGCAGCCCCCTTCTGAGCCCCCCGAGGCTCTGAACCAGGAGAGGGGAGCACCCTTAGGTGCAGGCCCCTGGGAGGGAGAAGACGAAATAAATACCTTCCAAGAGCCTCATATGCTGCTCCTTCTCGGCCTTGGACGAGTCCACCCTCCTCCGGAAGAAGGCAAGAGCCCTGGAAATAAACCGAAGCATGGTCCCGTCGTTAGGGCAGCCTGGGCCCCCCAGACCGCACCAAGCTCGCTTCTGTCCAAGTCTCTGCCACCCAGCCGCACCCCGACCACAGCGGCTGTTCAGACGCGGCGCCCGCCCCGCTGCACCAGCCGGCGTCTAGCCAGGTGCCTACACGAGCCTTGGCGCAGGCTGCCGCCCGAGGGGCCTTAAGGGGCCGCGTGCCCACCATCCAGCCAATGAGGGCGTAGGGGACTCAGTGCACGCCACCCAGAGGCTGGGAGCTGAAGGGTGGGACTTCGTGGCTCCTCCCACCACGGGCGAGGGCGGAAATGTGGTGGCCCCGCAGAAATCACTTCCAGTGCGACCTCGTTTGGCACCTCTTAGAGGGTCTCTGTGCGCTTCGGATGCCTGTCTTGGAAGGTGGCACAGCAGCTTGCCCCGAGGTTGGAGGCAGGCCCCCAGGCTCTGGCTCCCAGGTGTGCAGCCCCCAGTCCTCGCTGCGTGAATTCTTTTCTCTTCCTTCGCCTCTAAGTGCCCTCCACCACCAGCCCCCATCAGCCCCACCTCCTCACCCCTACACCCACTCCACGGGGAGATCAATGGTCAGCTCTAAGCAGCGGCTTTCTGTCCGGTGTTAAATGATACCGCAGATGCTGTGGAGAAGCCGAACTTGCACGTCCACATGGGTCTCAAACCATAGGCTGTGTCTTGCTCTTCTTGGAAGGGAGCCGAGTGTGCCAAAGCACTCACTATGGGGCCCGAGAGCCACTTTTAAGTACGATCTGGAGATGAGGATGGCTAGGTAAGGAGGGCCTGGTGACGGAGCATGATGCAGGGAGTTTGGATTGCATCACTTTTATTTTGGGGACCAGGCGGACATCACATTATGAATATTAAATGAAAGAAAAAGAATATTAACTATTTTAACAGCAAAATGAGTTGATTTGGGAATAGCAGACCAATTGCAATTCAGGACACATGAACCATGGTGAGCTGTAAGCAGGTACAGAGTACAACAAAAAGCTTTCTTTGATAGAGGAGGGGAAGCTGGGACAGGTGGTTTTGAAGAAAAGTCATTAGAGGAGAGTGAGAGTCCAGGGTTTTGATGGCCTTTCATTGGCTGAGTTGTAGTTTCTCATTCATGGGGCTGTTGCTGAGCCAGGAGGAAATCTTCCTTCCTCCTGCTGCAGTAGCAAAGTAGGCTCCTGCCTGTTGGGGGCCAAAAATGCTGTTGACAAGTGGTGGCATGTGAGAGCTCCCCTTTTAGGGCTTCCACACTCTGTCTTGTTTTGTTGTTGTTGTTGTTGTTGTTTTAAGATTTTATTTATTTATTTGAGAGAGAGAATGAGAGAGAGAGAGAGCGCATGAGAAGGGGGAGGGTCAGAGCGAGAAGCAGACTCCCTGCTGAGCAGGGAGCCCGATGCGGGACTCGATCCCGGGACTCCAGGATCATGACCTGAGCTGAAGGCAGTCGCTCAACCAACTGAGCCACCCAGGCGCCCTCCACACTCTGTCTTAAATGAGGTTGCCTTTATTCATTTTCACATTTTCCCCTTTTGATCAAGATCTTCCCTCAAAAGCATCACCAATCAAGAGTCAGGTTTTCTACATTCAGTGGTTTTGTCCCTTAGTACCACGCAGGAACTTCCCTGGTTGCCATATCTCACATCGGAGGGCAACCGTTGAGATCACACTTAGTAATAAGAAAGGGTAGGAGGGAGAGCTCTCAGGCATTCACATCTAAAGTGTGTATCTTGGGGCACCTGGGTGGCTCAGTCGCTTGGGTGGCTGCCTTAGGCTCAGGTCATGATCCCAGCGTCCTGGGATGGAACCCTGGGTAGGGCTCCCTGCTCAGCAGGAAGCCTGCAAGCCTGCTTCTCTCCGTCTCCTCCCCGGCTTGTGCTCTCTGCTGCTATCTCTGTCTCTCTCTCAAACAAATAAATAAAATCTTAAAAAAAAAAATAAAGTCTATATTTTATCAGGTTTGTAGACATTGGAGATCGTCTCAAAGTGCTGGGCTAGTATCACCCTATTAGGTAAATTGTTTCTACAAAGGCTTATCAGGCTCATATACAAAGTTTAAAAACGAAGCAGAATTAAAAGTAGTATGACAAATCCAGCTTGAGCAATGGTTCCGAACCTGGAGCCCCAACCTGAAGGTAACCAGCTAAAGAGATCAAAGGACCGTGGATTGTCAGATGAAATTCACTGTAGCCGATGTGCTTGTTCTCTCATTTTATGCAACTGGCTTTCTACTTCTCCAGAGGGATTTCTGCAGGTGTAGCAGGTGGTATTGGCTATGGCACAACAGCTCCTTGTTCAACAAGTAGATGATCAAGGGCTGCACGATTATCCCAAACCACGTTAGCCGATGAGTCAAGTGATTGCTGTTGAGCCGCTGCTGCTTCACCTTGTGGACTCAGCTACCTCTCCTAATGTAAGGGAGAGATTTCTGACCGTGTGTTCACTGGCGTTTACTCTGACCCAAGGAAGAAAGGCTCTCCCTACAGAGGCAAACCCAGAGACACGTACATCTCCTGGAAGTTCCCATTTAAGGCAACTGTGGAGGTTTAACAGGATGGGCCGATGGGAAGCCTCCGCTTTATTTTGGATCCTGACACGGATGGTTAACCAACCCAATAAACACTGACCTCCAATTCGCCAGCTACCTAGTCGTATGCCCGTGGCAAAAGCCACCCAGCGCCAGACAAAAATGAAACCAGGTGGAGCTCCGAATACTCTAGCTGGGGTCTGGTTGTTGATAGATCCATGAGCCAGAATTTCCTGATCGACGCTTTCAAGCCAGGAATCACAGGAGTTGGGATGACATCCTGTGAGAGGCCATCCATCCTCAAAGAGTCCTTTCTAAAAATCCCGCAAAGAGGAATTAGCCGATTTGTATTTCCCCTGGGCGCAGGGAGACAGGACACACTTAGATAAGGAAAGGGGCATGAGGTGGTGAAGATTATACAATTGGCAAACTTGGAGTGATTTAACTGAGCCGGTACAGTTATGGCTGAAGAAAGACGGAGACAAGGTATGGGGACAGTGGGCCATAATAGTGTCACTTGAGAGGTAACATCCATAAGCTTGTGGGTATAACTGAAAGTGGCGTTTGGGATTAAGGACACATTGGTGACGTGTAAGACCAAGGGGTCTCTGAGACCATGAACAGATCCAGCAGTGTGAAAGCTTTCCCCCTTTTGCAATAGATTGGATAAGAGCATTATTTTCCCAAGACTGAGAGGGAGAAAATAAGGTAAAAAGCAGCTGTAAGAAAATGGTATGCTTTACACATACTAACTGAACATTAGCCTACTGGCACTGATAATTTAAATCACTTCCAGTGAGGTGTAGAAATCTTACTTCTATTTAGGTCTATTGAACATTTTCAGTGTTTTTTTTTTTTTTAACCTGTGCACCTTTTCATTTTTTATTTTTTAAAATATTTTATTTATTTATTTCACAGAGAGACACAGCGAGAGAGGGAACACAAACAGGGGGAGTGGGAGAGGGAGAAGCAGGCCTCCCGCCGAGCAGGGAGCCCGATGCGGGGCTCGATCCCAGGACTCTGGGACCATGACCTGAGCCGAAGGCAGACGCTTAACGACTGCGCCACCCAGGCGCCCCAACCTGTGCACCTTTTTAAAAGTTTTTATTTATTTACTTATTTGAGAGAGACAGATCACAGGGGATTGGCAGAGAGAGAATCCTAAGCAGGCTCCATGCCCAAGGCAGAGCCCAGTGCAGGGCTGGATCTCATGACCCTGAGATCATGACCTGAGCCCAAACCAAAGAGCCCGTTGCTTAACCGACAGAGCCACCCACACACCCCAGTCTTTTCACTTTTAAATATAAATGTCAAGTATTTCCTCCTCATCAGATGACATAATTTTTGCTTCGACCATCAAAAGAATTTTTAAAACTCAGGAGGAAGATAGTTTATTATATTTCCTCCTAGTTTTACCCATTCCAATCACTCTTTCTCCTTCCTAAAGTGCCATCCTCCTCAGGTGATCACTTCCTTTCTGTTTAGGAAACTTCTCTTAGCTGTTTTTTTTTTTTTTTTTAAGATTTTATTTATTTGACAAAGAGAGACACAGCGAGAAAGGGAACACAAGCAGAGGGAGTGGGAGAGGGAGAAGCAGGCTTCCCCGCCGGGCAGGGAGCCCGATGCGGGGCTCGATCCCAGGACCCTGGGACCATGACCTGAACTGAAGGCAGACGCTTAATGACTGAGCCACCGAGGCGCCCCACTTTTTTTTTTTTTTAAGATTTATTTATTTATTTTGAGAGAGAGAGAGAGACGCGCGTGCAAGCATGGGGGGGCGGGGAAGGAGCAGAGAGAGATGGGGAAAATCTCAGGCACGCTCCCTGCTGAGCGCTCTGAGGTAGGGCTCTTGGTCTCTTCACACTGAGACTATGACCTGAGCCAAAACCAAGAGTCGGTCGCTCAACTGACTGAGCAACCCAGGTACCCCTTCTCAGCCATTCTTTAAAGATATGTCTACTGGTCAAAATTTCTCTTAATTTTCCTTCATCTGAGAATGTCTTTATTTCCCCTTCATTTCTGAAGGATGTATTCACAGAGATGGAATTGGTGTTTGGGTGGTAAAGTGAACCACTGATTAGTCCTACTCCTTACCACCTCCTTCAGTTTCTTTGATGCTTCGGGTTTGCCTTTTTTCCCTTGACCGAGTAGGAAGGAACTGCCATATCAGTATATATGACTCTGCTGAGTTGCTTAAACGGTTATAGAGAGGCCACCGAGATGTTCAAGTGCGGTGCTGAACAGGCATTTTGAGAGAGTCTAAATACTCAAGCCAGCTCTCCTTGTTAAAACTGGGGCAGCATCCTTGTGAATCTACTTCTAGCAGATAGCTTTTTTTTTCTTTTTTAAAGATTTTATTTATTTATTTATTTGACAGAGAGAGACACAACGAGAGAGGGAACACAAGCAGGGGGAGTGGGAGAGGAAGAAGCAGGCTTCCTGCTGAGCAGGGAGCCCGATGCAGGGCTCGATCCCAGGACCCCAGGATCATGACCTGAGCCGAAGGCAGACGCTTGACGACTGAGCCACCCAGGCGCCCCTTTTTAATTTTCTTTTAAAGAGTTTATTTATTGGGGCGCCTGGGTGGCTCAGTTGGTTGGGCGACTGCCTTCAGCTCAGGTCATGATCCTGGAGTCCCAGAATCGAGTCCCGCATCAGGCTCCCTGCTCCGCGGGGAGTCTGCTTCTCCCTCGGACCCTCCCCCCTCTCATGTGCTCTCTTTCTCATTCTCTCTCTCTCAAATAAATAAATAAAATCTTTAAAAAAAAAAAGAGTTTATTTATTTATCTGACAGAGATAGAGCGCAAGTAGGCAGAATGGCAGGCAAAGGGAGAGGGAGAAGCAGGCCCCCCGCTGAGCAGGGAGCCCAACATGGGGCTGGATCCCAGGACCCTGAGATCATGGCCTGAGCCGAAGGCAGACGCTTAACCCACTGAGCCACCCAGGTGCCCCTTGCAGACAGCTTTTTATTTTTTTATTTTATTTTAAAGATTTTATTTATTTATTTGACAGAGAGAGACAGCAAGAGCAGGAACACAAGCAGGGAGAGTGGGAGAGGGAGAAGCAGGCCTCCCGCCGAGCAGGAAGCCCGATGCGGGGCTCAATCCCATGACCCGGGGTCATGACCTGAGCCAAAGGCAGACGCTTAAGGACCGAGCCACCCAGGCGCCCCTGCAGACAGCTTTTTAAAAGTTATATGTAGGCGTGCCTGGGAGGCTTAGTCGGTACTCGTCTGCCTTCGGCTCAGGTCATGATCCCAGGGTCCTGGGATTGAGCCCCGCATCGGGCTCCCTGC
Source organism: Phoca vitulina (assembly GCF_004348235.1). Taxonomy (NCBI): domain Eukaryota; kingdom Metazoa; phylum Chordata; class Mammalia; order Carnivora; family Phocidae; genus Phoca; species Phoca vitulina. Next base: position 11,043,203 of record NW_022589742.1, read on the forward strand.
TCAGTGGGAGTCTGCTTCTCCCTCTCCCACTCCCCCTGCTTGTGTTCCCTTTGTCAGTGTGTCTCTCTGTCAAATGAATAAATAAAATCTTTAAAAAAAATAAAAAATCAAAATAAAGTGGAGTCAGGAGACCAGAAGGGGGAGCTCCTAGGTCCTATCATTCCTTATAAATTGCAGACCCCAACAGGAAGAGACATATCTTCCAAATAAGACATTACATTAGCTATTACTACCCCAGCAGGAAAAACAAAAGGTGTTTCAGCCCAGCCAATGAGAGATAGTCATAACTCAAGCCAATGAAAAGCTACTATACTTGGAACCCCGAATTTACTCTAATGGACTTTTTGTTTCCAAAAGCCAGCCCAGCCTCCCCCTTTCCTCTATAGAAAAGCCTTCCTGGGGCGCCTGGGTGGTTCAGTCTGTTAAGCATCTTCCTTCGGCTCAGGTCATGATCCCAGGATTCTGGAATCCTGCCCGAGTAGGGCTCCCTGTTCAGCAGCCTTCGGACAGGTTGGTGATGCTGGGGTCCTAGGATGGAGCCCCATGTCAGACTCCCTGCTCAGCAGGGAGTCAGCTTCTCCCTCTGCCTGCCGCTCTCCCTGCTTGTGCTCTCTCTCTGTCAAATAAATAAATAAAATCTTTAAAAAAAACCAGGGAGGGCGCCTGGGTGGCTCAGTTGGTTAAGCGACTAACTTCGGCTCAGGTCATGATCCTGGAGTCCCTGAATCGAGTCCCGCATCAGGCTCCCTGCTCCGCAGGGAGCCTGCTTCTCCCTCTGACCCTCCCCCCCTCTCATGTGCTCTCTCTCTCATTCTGTCTCAAATAAATAAATAAAATCTTTAAAAAAAATAAAATAAAATAAAATAAATAAAAAAACCCAGGGAAATTGATTCTTACTACGGGGGGGGCGGGGGGAGGAATGAGAAGTCCACACCACATCCAAACTCTGTCATATCTCCTATCTATTCTAAGAACCCACTCGTCTTTCCTAAAAATCATTTAGTCTCCCCTAAATTGCCTACATCTCCGTTCCCCTTCCCCTATTAAGATGGTATATAAGCTCTCAAATCTCACTGCCTCTCTGGGTGTTCACATTTTTTTTCTGTGATGTCCCTGTTCAGGTAATATTAAAAATTGATAAATGTATATACCTTTCCTACAGTTAATCTGCCTGTTGTCGATCTATTTCATAACCTAGGAGGTGTGTACAAATAGAATATTAGAGTATAGAGGGAAAGTTTTCCTCCCTTACAGGTAAAAGAAAGACAATGGGGCAATTCAGTAAAGAAATACACATGACCAGCAAATATAGCAAAAAGAAAAAAAAATGCGCCTGTGCGTGTGGTGAAACTCTACAGTGCTGCTGAGTTAGCAGAGAAATGCAAATTAAAGAAAGGTACAATGGGTCGCCTGGCCGGGTTTTCTGTGGAGACAGTGGGGAAGGGGGAGAAGGTAAACAGGCGGAGCCTTCCCGGTAGGCCGTCCGCACGGAACCCGTAGAGCTGTCCAGACCCCCGGCCGCCCGCTCCGCTCAAGGACACGCCCCCAAAGCGATCCCGGGGGGATACCGCCTCGCAATCCCTTCTTCCCTCGGGCTCTGCCCTTGGGCGCCCAGGGGGAGGCGGGGCTTGCCGGCGAGGCGGTCCCGTGGGCGGTCCCGTGTCGGCGGCGGCCGCTCCGTGGCGCCCGGGAGGGGGCGTGGCCACACCCGGGGCGGGGTTACGCTAGCGGCGGCCGCCCCGGCAGCCGGCGAGGGGCGGAGCTGTCCGTAGGCTGCTCCGGAGGGGCGGTGGCGGTGGCGGCGGCCGCGGAGGCTGCGTCCCCGGCCGGGCCAGGGAAGGGGTGACCGAGGGCGGGGCGGGGCGGGGCGGGAGGGCACCGGCGGCCGGCGGGGCGCCTCAGGCCTCGCGTCCACCTGCCCGGCCGCTCGCGCTCCCCTGGGTCTGCGGGGCCTGCGGCGGCCCGCGCCCATGGCGGCGTCGGCGGCTCTGTCGGCGGCGGCGGCGGCGGCGGCCCTGTCGGGCCTGGCGGTGCGGCTGTCGCGCTCGGCGGCGGCCCGCGGCTCGTACGGCGCCTTCTGCAAGGGGCTCACGCGCACGCTGATCACCTTCTTCGACCTGGCCTGGCGGCTGCGCATGAACTTCCCCTACTTCTACGTGGTGGCCTCGGTGATGCTCAACGTCCGCCTGCAGGTGCGGATCGAGTGAGCGGGGCGCCGCCGCAGCCCCGGCCGGAGGGTCCCGCGCGCCGGCATGGAGGACGGCCGGCGGGACGCGGCGGGGGCAGGAGGCCGGGCGGCCCGGGCCCCCGGGCCCTAGACCTGCGCGGGAGGACGCCGGCCAGCCGGCCCGGCCCCGGCCACGAGCCGCCCGCCTCCCAGCCCGCGGCGCGGCCGGTGACCTATTGCACAGAAACTCTGCAAACGGACCCTTTCCGTCGGGCTCGAGAGGAAAGAAAAAAGAACAAAACCCGACTGGAGTGCGGCCGACCTGTTGCCTCACGTCGGCCAGAGCCCGGGAAGCAGCAAGGACAAATTCCGCAGCAGGGGCTGGACTGGCCCGGGTCCGCAAGGTAAGAGGCCGGAGGCTGGACCTGCGTGCGGGCCGGCGGCGGCGCTTGCCGTGACAGCTCGGGGACAGGGGGAACTGGGGACGGGAGCCCTGGAAGCCAGCCCCTGAGCTGGCCAGGCGGGGAACCGCAGGCGCCCCGGACTCCCCGGTCCTCATTCCCAGACGGGGGTGAGGGGCGGCGGCGGCCCGGGCATCTCGGAGGGTCAGCCCGTCCCCGCCCCGCTTTCCCCAGAGGCCCTGGTGCTGCCACCTGAACCCCAGGGAGTGGAGGGGATGGGCTGGGGAGGCGCCGGGGAAGGCTCTAGAAGGAAAAGATGCTGCCACCCTTCACCCCCCTTGGGGGGCCAGACAGGGAGGGTGGTTGTGTTCTTGGCCAAAGCCCTGGTCGGGCCCCTTCTAAGCCCCCAGGCCCCTGGGTTCTGGGCATCTCCCTCCCGGCCCGTGGCCGAACTGCCTCCCGCCCTGTGTTGGGGGCCGGGGGACTGCTCTGGACCTGCTCCTGCTGTGCCCACTGCCCCCCTCCCGCTCTGGGGGCGCCCTCTGGCGCTGGGCGCCTGGACATTTGGAGACCCGGGGGAGGGGGAAGGCCGCTCCGCCCTGTTCCTGCCCCCACAGTCTCGCTGTCGCGCCCTCGCAGCCGCCCGCCCTCCGGCCCCCACGGCTGCCCTGCCGGTGCCACTGAATGCCGCCGGCAGCAGCCCCCGTGCGCCCAGAGGAGCCGGGGAAGTGGGGATCTCCTGGAGCCCGGGGCAGCTCTCAGGCTGGGGTGGGGAGAGCGGGTGCGGAAGCGGCTTGCGAGGAGGCAGCCCTTGGGCGATGGCCCCACTCTCCCTGGGGAGGCCACTGTGAAGTCTCCATCTCTTTCTGTCTTTCAGGAACCGGGGTTTGTAGGTGGTGACCCACCCCTTCCGTGGCCTTGTCAAGAGACTCAAATCCGTGCCCAGGGGCGGCCCCTGGCCCCGGAGCTGCCTGGGGAGCAGCTGGGCAAAGGGCCTGGCCCAGGAGGGAAAGGACCTTCCAGGCAGAGGCCCCGAGGGCTGGGGTAGCCAGTGGTCCCGTTCTGGCATGGGGAAGGACGCCACCCTGTCACCTCAGCTCTGCATCTCCTAGCAACACTTTGAGGGCCTTCTGTTCTCCCCACCTGATGCTTGGAAAAGCTGGCTCTGGGACAGGGAGAGATGTGTCCTTGTCCTACAGATAAGAAGGGGTGGGGCTGAATCTGAGAAAACCTGGCACGGGTGGGGTGGGGAAGGGGAGCTCAAGGCCCCCCCTGGGGGACCTAGGGGGAGAGAGAGAGAGAGGTGCAGGGTAGGGAATGTGGGGAACTGGCTTTTCTTGGAGTGGTGTGGGAGGTCACAGGGAAGACCGTCAGCGCTGAGATGGACACAGGAGAGAGTCCTAGAACGCCTTGCGGAGTGGAGGTCTTTACCCACAGAGCCTGGCCTCCCCTGCCGCCCCACCCCAGGCTGGACCAAGGGCTCCTCGGCAGTTGAGTGGCACAAGCCTCTCAGTTTGGGTGGCAGGGTGGGGGTGGGCTGGTGGCGTGGCTGCTGGGGACAGGACGGAACCAGGAGGGTGAAGGGATAAACCTGGGATGGGGCTGGGACCCATGCACGACCCCATCTGTCTGTCCCCAGGCTCGCGCCCCCCGCCCCAGCCCCAAGCCCAGGATCCCACAGGAGAACCTCCTCTGGATGGGCTTGAAGTGGCCCTGGAGGCCCCAGGTGTGCGGCTCCCTGGCGCACCAGGATGGCCAGGCGTGGTTCCCGAGGCGGGCCAGGAAGGACCCCGGTCCCACGGCCGCTCTGTCACTGGTTGCTCTCGGCTCCCAGGCTCCGAATTCCTGGGACTGAAAACCCAAGCAGGCTGGCCAGCCCCAGGGACACGGTGGCCCAGTGTCACACCTCCTGCCCTCCTCAGCCGCCACGCTGGAGGCCGGGTCCTGAGTGAAGAGTTGTGCCCGCCTCACCCCGGGGACCGAGGCCGGATGAGGCCGCCGTGTGTCCCCTGCAGCTTCCCACAGACAGGGTGCGATGGCTTCCTGCCTTGTGCCAAGTGTCCTGGGGTCCCCGGTCCCGGTGGCGCCTCCCGCACCCCAACCCTTTCCACCCAGGCCCACTTCTGGGAGCCTGCCGGCCTGCCGACTCCGTCCACAGATGTCCGGGGACAGCGTGTGAGAGCCACGCGGGGCCTCCCTGGGGCTGATCCGCAGATGTGCCCCTTGCAAGGCCCCGTCTCACCCTCGGGGTGACCTGCTCCCCAGCTGCGGCCTTGTGGCTCAGCTGGAGCTGCCTGGGACCTGTGACACCTCTTGCCCACAGGGAGGGGGTGGGGGGAGCCTCAGGGCCCTGGCCCGAGACCCCTGCCCTGCGGGGCACCCCGGTCAGTGCCTGCCCTGCCCCGGGGGCCCGGAAGTCTCCGCACAGCCCCCGAGGGCCTGGGCAGGGGCTGCCCTTCTTCGGCCTGTGGTCCTGCCTCTGCTTTTCTGACCGGTTTGGCCTTGAGTAGTTAGCGAGCTTCTCCCCACCCCACCTTCCCTCTGCCCGCACTGGGCCCTGGCTGCCTGACAGGCTCTCGATGCACTTTATTTATTTGCAGTCTGTTTTCCAGGCAGCAGAGCTTCTACAGAATCCGAGACACGGGCTGGAGATGACTGTCACTTTGCTGTGTGTGATTAACTGTACTGGTCAGCACCTGCTGCTCAGAGAATGGTCTCGTTCCCGGTGTTGTCAAATCTTGTCACTCTAAGTTAAAAAAACAAACCCTCCCTGAGTTCAATAAAGTAAAAGAAAACTGGAGGCCTCCTCTTCTGGTGTGGTGCGGTAGGCTTAGAGGAGGGGGGTCGGCCGTGAAGTCACCTGGGAGGGCCGCGGAGGGCTGCAGGGGTGGAGGCCTGCGGGGCCAGGGCCCCTGGAGAAGGTGGCGGCAGGGGCCTGGCCAGAGAGGTGGCAATTTGTCCCATTCACAACCTTTATTTGGATGACCTGATACCTAGGTCTTCTCTCTTTTGAGGGTGGGCTGGGGGGGGGGGGGTGAAAGAGGCTCCCTGCACATCATTTTGGGTCACCTGGAGACCTGTCCACAACAGCAGGTGGCGAGGTCCCCCTTGCTTCCCTGCCAGCCAGGTGGGCGCCCAGTTTTGGAAAAGATAAAACCATGGGGACCGGAAGCCTGCTGTCCTTCCCCCCCCGCGGCCCCCCGAGACCGGAACTGTCCCTTCAGAGCCCCAGCCTAGTGACTCCCCAGAGAAGCCTGGCCATGGGCTCCAAGGGCTGTAGGGCTGAGGGCGGGCAGGCAGGCAGAGGGGGGGTGGAGGGCGCCTGGGGACCTCAGTGGCTGAGGTAGAAGAAGGAAGGCCCACAGTCCGCGGGGAGGAGGCTCCTGAGGATGCAGGGTCATGGTCCCCTGAGGAGCACAGCCTGGGGTAAGGGCCTTGGGTGTGCTCCACCCGCTGGGAACGTCCAGGGGTCAAAGCACCCTGACAAGACAGACCCTTCGGGCACCTGCCACCCAGAGGGATGGACCCCGGTCCCTGCCAGCACCCTGAGCTTCCCCCCGCTTTGTCCAGATGGTCGCGTTCAGTCCCTGTTGGTCCCAAACCCAGCCCAGGGATCACGCAGCCTGGTGCCACCATGAGGGGAGGGTCAGACCGGAGCTCGGGGCCCCAGGCACGTTGGAGAGGGAGGACCACCCTTCCGTGCCACCGAGGAAGGCAGGCAGCTTCCGCTCTGGCTCAGGGCGGCCTCCTGAGCCCAGCTCTTCCACGGACCACCGTGTGGCCCCAGGCCGGCCACGGGCACTCTCGTGTCGCCAGGAGGGAGCCTTCAGTGTGGCCGTGGCCCTTCAGCCGTCGGTGGCTGCTCAACGTTTATTCCGGCCTCACCCGGAGCACATCGTCTCTATGAGGAGAGGAAAGCCAGCGAAGGGAACTGGCAGGTGTGGAGAGCCTGCCCAGTGTCCGGGGCCCTGCCGCCTGCTTTGTTCCCGGAACCTCCCCATCATCCCCACGGCCACCTTCGGAGGAGGTCATGGCGAGGCTCTGGGCCCCGCATGAGCCACGAGCTCGACCTGAGCAAGCGGAGGCTCCTCACCTCCTGCCCTGTCCTTGGAGTGGACCTTCCACCCACCATCGCCCCACGAGGAGCTGTCCCCAGGTCGCAGCCTGGAGAGAGTGAGGTGTGGCTGGGCCCGTCTGGACAGCATGTGGGACTGCACCCGGTGAGGGCCTCCGTACAGACCCGTGGCTCTGGCAGGTGGGTGTGTGGGCACGTCCCCACGCGGCAGCCGCCCAGACAGGCCTCTCGGGTCAGTTCCCTGGCGCAGTGCCCCTGCCTCCCGCCCGTCCGCAGCGCTCCGTCCCTGGGTTCGGCTCGGCGCCCTCCTCCCCACACTCCCTACTCCGGCTGCCCGCGGGGGGCTTGGACGGCACATCTCCCCGGTGCCCAGGCTTTCCCAGGGTCGACAGCCCCTCTTTGCCACGTTCCATGTGTGGTTCTCCGGTTTATTTTGTTGCAAATGGGAAATGCCATTGCTCCAGCCGTTCCTCCAAGGTTCTGCGGCCCCTCTTACTGGAGAAACTCGAGAGTTTAGAAGATCTCATTCCTGTGTTTGTTGCAAACCAGGAGAGGACACGGTCCGTGCCGTTCCCATCCGGAGCACAGGGGTCAGCCCAGGATCCCCTCTGTCTCCACCCGTCCGGGTTTGTCGCTCGCTTCCCACCTGGGGAGCCCTCCCGCCCTGTCCTCGGTCTCTTGGCTGCTTCCCACCGTCGTGCTGGGGACCCTCGGCTGCGGCCGGACAGCCTTTGTGGGTTGCTCTCGCCCCCTCCTCCCGTGGGCCCTGGCTTCCCCCGGCCACCTTTGCACCCTTTCTGGGCGGGCTCGCAGCCCCCCTCCCAGCTCCCCTCGGGGCACTGCCCCCCCCATGGAGGAAGGGAGAGGAGAGGCTAAGAAGCAGCTCTCCGCGGCCCAGCCCACTGAGACTCGGCCTCCCCTGCGGGCCTCACTCTCCCGGGCAGAGGAGCTGCGGGCCGATCCGGGCACCAGGAAGGCCGGGGCGCTGCTGGGAGGATGACGCCGACCACAGACGGGACCCTTCTCTGCTCCGGAGCCCCCCGCGCACTCACCCTGCAGAAGGAGGCGTCCCAGAGGCGGGGGCCCCACGGCAGGGAATGGCTGCCGGGCCTCAGGGTCTGGGGGACACCAGCCAGGTGCCCACTCTCCCCTGCGCGTGTCCCCCTGCCCCGGCTGTAACGGGGACCCGACGACACTCCCGCCTCCCTGCGGGGTTTTCTGAGGACCACGTGGCGGGAATGCCCGGTCGGCCCTGAGCCCAGTGCTCCGCACAGACAAGGGCTCTTAGATCCATGCTTCGGAGCAGGCCCGCCGGCCACCGCAGCGAACCTTCTCAGTGTTCACGGTGCCCCCAACACAGCGATGCCTGCCCTGCTGTCCCCTGAGTCACCCCCTCAGTGCCAGACTCTGGGGCAGGATTTCAGGATACAAAGGTGAGCCACTTCAGTGTGGCCCGTGTCCTCCTACCAGCGACAGACCCAGGACTTGGCCACTTGGCTTCAGATACACGCGTGTTTGGGAAACGCAATCAAGTGCACCCTCAAATCAGGGGGATCCAGCAAACGGGAGCTCAGGGAGGAATCTGGGGGCGCTGCTGAGGAAATGTAGGGGAGGAGAAGCCCCCCCCCCCCAGGCTTCTCTGTGGGCATTGTCACCACTGCGGTGGGTCAGGAGAATTTGGGGCTTAGCTGGATGCAGACCCAGCTGTCGGGGACTTGGGAACACGGCCTCCCATGCCCACGAGATGGAGCCACCCTTGCAGCCGGGAGCAGCAGTGGGGGAGCCCCTCTGGAGAGGATCCTTGCGCGGGGGACAGAGGGACGGAGACACCCCTGGCAGGGCACCGAGCTGCCTCAGGCAGTCCCCCTCTGCAGAGTCCACCTTCCTCTGGAAGACGGCCACAGCCCTGGTCCCAAGGCTGAGCAAGGTCCCGAGGTCACCACCACCTGGGTGGCCCACCACACAAAACAAAGCAAAGGGCCTGCCTGGCTCACAGCCTCGGCCTCGTGGATGCTCTGTGGTCACAGCAGCCTCTCAGGGCCCGCACCTCCTGCTTCTGTGCCTCGGCCTCCGTACCCTCCGAGGATCGTTGCTGCCCTCGCAGGAGCCGGCAGGAGCCCCAGGCTCAGGACCTCGGAGCGCGGGCCATGTAGGGCCCTCCCCTGCCACCATTGAGCCAACGGGGAGGCAGCAGACAGGCTCGTGCGGCCCGAAGAGGTGGAGGCAAGGAGGTCCGGTCTCCTCCCACCGCGGGTGAGACAGCCAATATGGTGGCCATAGAGCAATGCGCCGGGGCGGGTGCCCCTGTGTGTGCTTTAGGGGGACAGCGGGCTCCTCGGTGAGGTCCTTGGGAAGATAAGAGCCTGTCGTGGAAGGCTTTTGAGCAAGGCTCCAGCCCTAGAACTTGCTCCTCGCCCCCGACAGTGCCATTCTCTTTTCTCTGCCTAAGTGGGGAGACCAGGTAGGGCCTGGTCCAAACACCCCAGAGATACATACCAGGAGCAAGTGGGATTTCTCTCTGGAACGCAACGTTGGTTTCACATCTTGAAGTCAATGTTTTACTCCATATTAACATAAGCAGGGGGAAACCTGACCATTACAGTAGGTGCGGGAAAGAGATTTGACAAAATCCAACACCCGTCCATGATAAAGATTTTCAACAAAATTGGTATATGGAAAGGAATTTTCTCAACCTAGTAAGGCGTGTCTACATAATCTTATAGTGCGCATAACACTCAATGATGAAAGAATGAAGATTTTCTCTACACATCGGGACCAATGCAGGATGTGCACTTTTGCCCTTTCTATTCAACATTATAGAGGAGATCCTAGCCTGTGGAATAAGCTCCTCATCCCCCCCCCCGCAATAAAAACATTCTGATTGGAAAGGCAGAAATAAAACTATCTTTATTCACCGATGATCCTATATGGAGAAAATCCCAAGAAATACACATAGACAAAAAGGCACTAGACCCGTAACTGTATCTGGCACAGGCCACAGGACACAAGATCAATATTAAAATAGCAACTGCATTTCTATATACTAGCAACAAAAATTCAAAAATGGAATAAAATAATTTGAAAAACACTGCTGGGAAAGTTTAAAGAAGCTCTAGATAGAGGGGCGCCTGGGTGGCTCAGTTGGTTTAGCGGCAGGCTGTTGATTTCAGCTCGGATCATGATCTCAGGGTCCTGGGATGAGCCCTGCGTGGGAGTCTGTGCTCAGCAGGGAGTCTGCTTGAGGATTCTCTGTCTCCCTCTGCCTCTGCGCCTCCCCCTGCTCGTGCTCACTTGGTCTCTGTCTCTCGAATAAATACATAAATAAATAAATAAATAAATAAATAAATAAATACATACATACATAAATAAATATTTTTTAAAAGAGGGTATAGATAGAGACATTTCATGGTTTGGAAGACTGAATATTGTCAAGATGGCAATCTTCCCCAAATTTATCTGGAGATTGAACACAAACTCTATCCAAATCTCAGCTTAATCTCCTGTCGAAATTGACGAGCTGATCCCAGAATGTATGTGGAAATGTAGATGACTTTAAATATCTAAAACATTTTGAAAAACAAAGTTGAGGATTTACCATACCTATCTCAAAACTTAGTATAAACCACAGTAATGAAGACAGTGTGGTGTCGGTGCAAAGATAAGTGTATAAATCAGTGGAACAGACTGAGAGAGTATAAACAAATCCCTACATATATGATCGATTGATTTTTATTGTGGCAAAATACACAGAACATGAAATTTACCGTTTTAACCACTTAAGGGTTACAACCCAGTGGCATGGAACACATTCACGATATTGCGCATCTGTCACCGGTGTCACGTTCCAGATCATTTTCGTTACCTCACAGTGGGGACACCATACCCATTAAGCTCTCGCTCCCCATTCCTTCCCTACCCCTGCCCCTGGCAACCAAAAATGTGCTTTCTGTCTCTATGCCTCTTCTGGATGTTTCATAAAAACGGAATCATACAATATGTGACCTTTTGTGTCTGGTTTCTTTAATTGAGCAAAAGGTTTTGGAGGTTCGGAGGGATGGTTGCCCGTGTCAGCACTTTGTTCCTTCTGAGCGGGTGAATTCTACTCCATCGTCCGGATAGACCACTTTTGTTTAGCCATTCACACGCTGATGGACATTTGGGTTGTTTCTACCTTTTGGATCTTATGGATAGTGCTGCTACGGTAAACATTCATGAACAAGTTTTGTTTGAACACCTGCTTTCGAGTTTTGGGGTCCATATCGAGGAGTGGAATTCCTGGATCACATGGTTATCCCCTGTTGAACTTCCTGAGGAAACGCCACACTGTTCCGCACGGAGGCCGCCCCACTGTCTTCGGCTAGTGATGGATGATGCTTCTGACTTCCCCACATCCTCTCCGATACTTGTTCTTTTCCTGTTTTTAAATGATGGTCCTCCTAGTGGGTGTGAAGTAGTGTCTCAGTGTAATTTTAATTTGCATTTCCCTAATGACTAAGGATGTTGAGCCTCTTTCCATTTGCTTGTTGGCCATTTGTAGGTCTTTGTACAAAGAGTCGTACTTGGGGATACATTTGACCAAAGATGTGCAAGACCCGTACCGCGAAAACCTCAAAAGAAATTAAAGAACAAATGTAAATGCAGAGCTGTATCATGCTCATAGATTTGAAGACTCGGTATTGCTATGGGTCAACTCGACAAAACCGACGTATGGATTCAGGGCACTCCCAATAAGCTCACAGCAGGACTTCTGAAGGAGATTACCAAGGTGATTCCAACGCTTACACGTAAATGCAGGAGGCTGAGGACAGCCCAACACTTCTGAAAATGAACCGAGTTTCAGGACTTTGACTACCTAGTTTCAAGACTTACAGCCATCATCCGGGCCTTGTGCTCTTGCAGAAAGATAGAGATCAATGGACAGAACGGAGAGTTCAGAATATACTCAGAACTACACGGAGGATGGACTTTGGACGGAAGCGTCAAGGCAATCCAAGAGAGAAAGGATAATATTTTCAAGAAATAGTACTGGAAACATCGGAAAAGCATGCCCATAAAAACGCAACTTGACCCTAAGCTCGCATCACATACAAAAAGTAACTCAAAACCATGACAAAGATGTCAGAGACGAAACCACATTCTACGCCCCTGCAGGGACTGCAGTTCTCAGCTCAGCGGCTGGGCGGGCTTCTCCCCGATGTCAAATTTGAGAAAAAGTCAGACCCTGTCACCCCGGGAATCACAGCGAAACGGCTAACGCAGATGCCCTGCACGCTCACCTTGACACCCACACCCCCCACCGCCTTTTTGTGCCCCAAGACCTCCTTCCCTCCCCCTTATCAAAAACTGCCCTGCGGGGCCGACCGGCCCTCCCGCGGAAGGCCCGAGCAACGCCCCCGCCGGGCTTTCTGGTGTAGTTCAGGGGAGTCGCCAGCAGGTGGCGCTGCTCCCACAGCGCAGGCCAGACCGGGGCGGAGCAAAGAGCCTTCCGTCCAGCTTGGGCGGAACTAGCTTCCGGTAAATGGGTCGACCACGAGGATCAGACACACAGGTTTTCGAGGTACCCGAGGTGCAAGATCTTGAGCAAAGACCCGTGAACGGATGATGTGCTTCGGCTGACATGCATGCTCCAACCGTGATGCTCAAACACGGCGGGGGGAGCAGGGCGCCCCCGTGTCCCCGGGGTCTGTTCCGAACACCATTAGTACCGGGAGATGGTCAGCGCCTTCTTGGATCGCGGCGCCGGGCGGCTGCCGCAGGCTTGGGAGGGGGAAGCAGCTGGGTTGGAAGCCCGGCTGTTCGGCTTAGGAGCGGGCGCCAGGCCCCTCATCCTTGCTGTCTGCCCTTCACTTTCTTCGTGTGCACGGGGATTCGTAATTCCGAGGTCCCGTGCGCAGTCGGGGAAGCCACGCACGTCTAGGACTGAACGCCGAGCCCGGAGCCCGACACGTGGCAGCCGTCGGTAAAGGAGGACTCGTCTTTATTGGCTCCGAGCCTTCCTTCGTAGCTCGTCCTTCAGGCTGCTCCGTGTCCCGGACGGCGCCAAAAGGCAGCCCCGTGTCGGTGTCACGGCCACGGACTTCGTCGTTGGGCCCAGCAGCTGCACCCCTCCCCAGGGGCCGTGGGAAGAGCCCCGGGCCTCCCTGAGCCCCAGCTTCGTGGCCGCGACAAGCAGCATGTGCCGCGTGCCCCCGGCAGGCTGTCCCGGGGACCAGACGCCGCCGCGCTGCGGGGCTGCCGGGCACCGAGCAAGGGCCGCGTACGGCACAGCTGCGGGGGCGCCCTGCACCCCGGGAGCGCCGTCCACCGCGCGCCGGGCCCCGGAGACGACTCCTTCCCTCGGCCGTGTCCGCGCCCTGTCCGGTCCCTCTCCTCCGCCAGCGCTCGGGGGCCGCGGGGCGGGGGGGGGGGGGGGGGGGGCAGCAGGGGTGGGAAAGGAGAGAAAGGAGAACCTGAGACGGAGGGGGTTCCATCCGCCCACGTGTGTCCGGCTTCGGGAAAGACAGCCGCCTGTGACTCCGACGGGGGGCCTGCAGCTCCGGGCCGCAGGGACGTCCCCGACGCTCCCGGGTCCCCTCTGCGCCCGGCTTTGCTGGGAACGGCCTGCGTCCTCGCGCGCCTCGCCGTTTGGCCCCAGCAGCCACAGCAGCGAGCCTCTTGGTGCCGTCTGTCTGTCTGTGTGTGTCGCCAGCGCCCCTGGGAGCCCCGAAGCACAAGAGCCTGGCCACATCCCTCCCTGCTCTGATCTGCCCTCAGCCTCCACTCATCCTTCTCTCTTCTTTTCCATCACATGGGTCTTCCAAGGAGCACAGCGACTTCCTCAGCCTCTTTTGCTGCAGAAGGCTTAAAATTGCAAAGTCTGCCACATTCCTTTCTCTGGAACCCTCACATAACCCTCACATAACCTTAGCCTGACCTGGGGCTCCTGAGGTCCTTATGTTCCCACTACCCAGTTAAAATACACTTGTCCTGGGAACCCCTTCCCTTAAGAATAACTTCTGCTTTTTAAATTCACGCTGGTAGTTTATCCTGACCATTGTAGTTCTCAGTCATGAAAGGTGATTGACATGCTAGTTTGTAGATCAGTCTCTGATGAGTTTACCTCAACTCTTGACTCTTGTAAAAATGAGATCATTACCCTGTAATGCCGAGGACCAGGCCTTAGTCGTGGTAACCAAGCAGGTTGTGACCACAGATCTGTTTATGGCACACTCGAATGTTCAAATTCAAAATGTTCCAAGTCAAACTTGTCTTTTCTAAAAATCAAAAATAGTGCTCGCTTCGGCAGCACATATACTAAAAATCAAAAATACCCTTCTTTTCTTCCTTGGCTCCCTATCTTGGGTGGTGTTACCAACCATCCACCCAGAAATCAGGAGTCATGTCTGATCTGAGTTGACTATATCCTTCTCCCTCAAGTATCCAGGTAGGAAGACTTCACTCACTGTGGCTTTCCCAATCCCCATCAGCCTTGCCTTGGTTTAGATACAAATTATTTCCCCGTTGCTTCTCTACAAGTTTCCTTTCACTGTCTACCTCTTCCCAGGTTTTCAGCCCCGCCCCGTGCCAATGCCAAATTCATCCCCATCCCTGATAATGTGATTCATGTAAAACATAAATATGGCCTTGCCACTCTCCTCTCAAACATCTTTCAAGAAATCTCAACATTTAGGAGTGGGACACACCTCTCCAGAGCCTCTGATCCCTTTTCTCTGAGTCCAGTTTCCAATGCACAGAGTGCACACTGAGGTTTGTTTTCCTGCTCTCCAGAGAATAACAAGCTTAGTAAAGCACTTGATGTTCAGGAGGACCTGGATTTTCAGTTGCTCTCCAAGGCAGATTACATTTCACAAACGTCATGGAAATGATCAAACATGGGGAAGTTGAAAAATAATACCAGAAACTGCATGTTCCCCTCATTTATGTACAATAAGTATCACCCCCTAGTCAATCAGGCTTGATCTCTGCCCCTTCCCCTTTCCTCCTACCCTGGGATTATTTTTATTTCTATTTTTTATTTTTTTTAAGATTTTATTTATTTATTTGACAGAGAGAGAGAGCACAAGCATGGGGAGCGGCAGGCAGAGGGAGAAGCAGGCTCCTCCTCTCCGCTGAGCAGGGAGCCCGATGCGGGCCCGGCTCGATCCCAGGACCCCGGGATCATGACCTGAGCCGAAGGCAGCTGCTTAACCATCTGAGCCACCCAGGCGCCCCTAACATGGGATTATTTTTAAATGAATCTCATATATTATATATGAGTATGTATAGGAAATAGCTTTCAAAAAGGGGACCAGAAAGCCTTATGAAGAACTCCAAGTGTGCAATCTTCGGATCTGTTGTATTCATCCATTTTATTGGCTTGTGAAATAGTTCAGACATCCCCAACACCAGGAATGTGGCTGACTTTGCAATTTTAATTTAATTTTAATTAATTAATTAAGAGAGGGGGTGGGGGAGGAGCAGAGGGGAGAGTCAGGATGGGGGAAAGAATCTCAAGCAGACTCCCATGCTGAGTGCCGAGCTTGGATCTGGGGCTCGATCTCACGACCCATGAGATCATCACCTGAGCCAAAATCAAGAGTTGGACACCCAACTGACTGAGCCTCCCAGACACCTCCCCCGCTCCCCTCATACTTCTAGGGGAAGCCCGTGCTCTCTGTACCTTTTCATTACCTTCCTTGGATCGACACTAGACCCTGCTACTAGGAGACTGAATGCCCCATCCTGAGAAACCAGGTGCCCTAAGCTGTCCTCCCTGACTGGTGATGCCTGAGGTTTACCAATTTATTAAGGAAAGGAAGGCGGTAGGTAAATTAATTACCCCTTGTGAGAAGGGGTCCTTTGGGCCACTACATGAAGGCCACAGATGCATATTTGAGGATTATACAGTGTTGAGGGAAATCTCCTGACCCTGCTCAGGGTAAGACAGAGTTGGGGTGACTAGTATGGTCCTAGAGAAGATCATATAAGAAGACAGGAGGATCTGACACCAAAAATAAAAGCAACAAAAGCAAAAATAAACAAGTGGGACTGCATCCAACTAAAAAGCTGCTGCACAGAAAAGGAAACCACCAACAAAACAAGGCAACCTACTGAATGGGAGAAGATACTTGCAAATCATACGTCTCATAAGGGATGAATATCCAAATATATATAAAGAATTCATACAACTCAATAGCAAAAGAACACAATGTGATTTAAAAATTGGCAGAAGATCTGAATAGATGTTTTTGCAAAAGAAGACATATAGATGGCCGACAGGTGGCGCGAGCCAAGCTACTCATGCTGTTTGACAAGGTCCAAGTATGGGGGACGATCCTGCAAACAGGAGACTCAACAGCTGGCTCCTGCTATTCTCTTTCATTTTGTTTATGGCAATCTTTGTAATTGTGGGAATATTTCTGGGCTGGCTTCTGCTATTCTCTTTCATTTTATTTATGGCAATCTTTATAATTGTGGGAATATTTCTGGGGTTTCATGATAAAGTGACTACTCATCTTAGTTACGCCTATCTAAGCAATCATAATGAAACTAATTCCACGAAGAATTAGTTTCTATAGAACAAAATAACAAGACGGTCACGCTCTGTCTAGCACCTTTCTCTTTGCGTACTGTTTTTTAGTTTTGGCGAAAGCCAATAAGCAGAAATCAATAAAGGTCACGTTAATCATTATAAAGGAAAAATGAAAGAAGGCTATGGCTGTAATCCAGAAAATGATCTAAGATTTGGAAAAACAAAAATATCCTAACATATAAATAAAGTTCCTCCGAGGCTGTCAGGAGGAGATGCTTGCACCCTGATCCTGTGTCTGTGTCTCCTCATTCGCCGACGCCGTCCTTTCCTACGAGAGACCCACCCCGGCTGGAGCTGGACTCCCGCAGACAGGTACATGAAAAGATACCATACATCATTTAATCATCAGGGACATGGAAATCAAAACCACAATTAGATATCACTTCACACCTGTTAGAAGGGTTAGTATCAAAAAGCCTAGAAGTAGCAAGTGTTGGCCAGGATGTGGAGAAAAGGGACCCTTGTGCACTGTTGGTTGGAATGTAAATCACAGCCACTATGGAAAACAGTACGGAGGTTCCTCAAAAAATGAAAAACAGAATGACCATATGATCCAGCAATTCCACTTCTGGGAAAACAAAAACACTAATTTGAAAGAATATATGCAACCCTATGTTCATTGCAGCATTATTTAAAATAGACAAGATACGGAAACAACCTAAGTGTTCACTGATGGATGAATGAATAAAGAAATTGTGACACACACACACACACACACACACAATGGAATATGATCCAACCATAAAAAAAGAAAGGAAATCTTGCCATTTGCAAAAACATGGATGGACCTACCTCCAGGGCATTGTGCTAACTGAAGTAAGTCAAATAGCAAAAGACAAATACCATATGATTTCTCTTATATGCAGAATCTAAATATATATCCATATATATAACTATACATATATAACATATATATACATATATAACATATATAGTTGTATATATATTTGTATATACACACACACAAAACTTAAATCATGGATACAGAGAACAGATTTGTGGTTGCTAGAAGCAGGGGATTAGGGGTGGGAGAAATGGGTCAATTGTTTGGGGGTTTTTAGTTTGCATAAATTGGAAAAAAAAGAAGCAATAGGTATTTAGAAATATAATAACTGAAGGGTTGCCTGGGTGGCTCAGTCGGTTGAGTAACCAACTCTTGATTTTGGTTCAGGTCGTGATCGCAGGGTCATGAGATCGAGCCCCACATTGGGCTCTGCCCTGGGCCTGGAGCCTGCTTAGGATTCTCTCTCTGCCCCTCCCCCACGATCTCTCTCTCTCTCTCAAATTAATAAATAAATATCTGGACTCTGCGCTCAGTAGGGAATCTGCTTGAGATTCTCTATCCCTCTCCCTCTGCCCTTCCCCTCCGCTCGCACATGCTCTAAATAAATAAATAAATAAAAATCTTGAAAAGAAAAGAAATACAATAACTTAGCAGTGACAATTTAAAGGACAGTGACAGAAGGTCGCACATCAGTGCCAGCACTTGGGGCCTACTGACTCATGCACTCTCTTCCAGATGGTTGTCTCAGATTCCTGGTAGATAAGAATTCATTACACAGGGTGCTTTTATAAATAAATCTAAGGTCTTAAATGTAAAATGAACATATGTTAATGAAAGGAAAGAAAAGAAAAGAGAATGAGAGGGTTTTTTTTTTAAGCCCTAAGCATATATATTTTTCTTTACCCTCACATTTAGTGAGCCGGGGCGGGGCGGGGAGGGCACTGTTTGAATTCAGGCAGGTTCCAAAGGGAATCTCTGTTTTTTCCCTCTTAATTAGTTGTGTTTCTTGATAAAGCAGCTATATCGTCCGAGGAACTTCCTGAGGTATGGGTGTTGTAATTCTCGAATTCAAATAAAGATAAACAAATAATTTGAATTGTTGGTTGTTGCATCCTACAATGCAGATGAACACAGTTCTTTCCAGTGTTGCTCAGCACTAAATACCATGAAGAGGAGAAGTAATCATACAGAGAAGCACAATACAAACAAACAGACTCTTATATACAGAGAACAAACTGGTGATGGGCAAATTAGGTGAAGGGGATTAAGAGGTACAAACTTCCAGTTATAAAATAAATAAGTCACAGAGGTGAAAAGTACAGCATAGGGAATACAGTCAATAATATTTTTATAATGTTTTGTGGTGATACATGGTAGCTACACTTGGGATGAGCCTTAAGTAATGTATAGAATTGTCAAATCAATATGTTGCACATTTGAAACTAATATTACATTGCATGTCAATTATATTTCTTTTAAAAAAAAATTATGTATTTATTTGAGAGAGAGAGAGACAGAAAGCACAAGCATGGGGAGTGGCAGAGGGAGAAGCAGGTTCCTGGCTGAGCAGGGAGCCCGATGTGGGGCTCGATCCCAGGACCCTGGGATGTTGACCTGAGCCGAAGGCAGATGCTTAACCGACTGAGCCACCCAGGCACCCCAATCCTCAATTATATTTCAATTAAAAAAATAAGCACAACTGGGGTGCCTAGCTGGCTCAGTCAGTGGAGCATCTGACTCTTGATTTCAGGGTTGTGAGTTCAAGCCCCACATTGCATGTAGAGATGACTTAAAAATAAAATCTTAAAAAAAAAAAAAAGCACAATAAAGCAGGGGCAAAATATTAAACACAAGACTGCACTGATGAACATGAAAGTATGCGTTTAGATAATTCTCATCAGAAAGAAAAAGAATCTTAGAAATGCCATAACTGAGATTTATTTTCTTGATGAAATTAAATTTGAATTCATATTATTGTTATCATTATTTAGAGAAGGGGGAGGGGCAGAAGGAGAGGAAGAGAGAGAAACTTAAGCAGGCTCCACGCCCACACGAGCCCTTCGCAGAGCTTGATCCTGCGACCTGAGATCATGACCTGAGCCGAAAGCAAGAGTCAGACGTTTAACCCACTGAGCCACCCAGGCACCCCTTGAATTCGTATGATTATTAGCAGTGTATATTGGAATGGCTAAAACTTATATCATTGTTATCATTATTAAATTTTACGACAGATTCCTGGATTTCAGGGTGTGACTTTTATTTTCTGTCTTGAATTGATGCAAAGCAGTCTTTTTCTTGGTCTCTCTTAAGGTGACATCTACCGATTCGGTGCAGTGCAGTTCCCTGGTTGGTCCATAGCCCTCTGACCAGTGGGGTCAGCCTTTTAGATTCCTGCTTCTCCTCACACAGACAAGCCTTGGAAAGTGCATCGACTGTTATTTTTCTAACTCTGACTTGTCATGTAGACACAACTTTGGTTTTCACTTGGGTTTGGCAGCCATGCAGTTTGTTTTGGAGGCTCTATATAAAATCATCCACACTGGCAGTTCCAACAGCAGAGTTGGGACTAATATTACGTGCACGAGTATACTCGGGGCTGAATGAATCAGGCAGAGTGGCTGGCATCACGACAATTTTCAGACAGACTCTCAGCTTCCTGAAAATTTAAACACTGCTCCTTAAGAAACACATGATTTATCATTAATCTTCTAGAGTCTTCATTTATTTTTCTTGTACTTTTAATATAGCCATTCTTGGGGCCATTAAACACACACACACACACACCCACACACCCCTATTCCCAGCCATTACTTGGATTCAACTCACTGTCAAAACTACCTTGTTTTTTTGCTTTGTTCTCCACATTCTTGGAAAAAGAAAACACCTAAAATTAATATAACGTTGTATGTTAATTATACTTAAAAAAATTTCACCCTCAGGGCGCCTGGGTGGTTCAAGTCGGTTAAGCATCTGCCTTCGGCTCAGGCCAAGATCTCAGGGTCCTGGGATCGAGTCCCGCATGGGGCTCCCTGCTCAGCGGGGAGTCAGCTTCTCCCTCTCCCCCTGCCCCTCCCCCTGCTCATGTTCTCTCTCTCTCTCTCTCTAAAATAAATCAATAAAATCTTAAAAAAACAACTCACCTTCCAATTTCTTCCCTCCATGAAAGAACTGTTTTGTTTTGTTTTGTTTTTAAAGATTTTATTTATTTGACAGAGAGAGACACAGCGAGAGAGGGAACACAAGCAGGGGGAGTGGGAGAGGGAGAAGCAGCCCTCCCGCAGAGCAGGGAGCCCGATGCGGGGCTCCATCCCAGGACCCTGGGATCATGACCTGAGCCGAAGGCAGATGCTTAACGGCTGAGCCACCCAGGCGCCCCAGAACTGTTTTTTTTTTTTTAATGTAAATACACTACCATGGAATGAGGAGACTTGTGTTGATTATGGAATCAATGTGGGTAGTGGATTTAGTGCATGTTATTCAACTCCGAGGATGTTTTGAAGTCAATCATGTAAATCAGACTGTGTAGCCAGACCTAATCAGGAAACTGCCAAGCGAAACCAAATTTAGTAAGCTCTGCTGCTCTCTTCAGATATTATAACTTTTTATAAGATCTTCATAGGAATGTTGTTCTGTGCAAGTGCTTTCAGCATATCTATTTGATCTTTTTTATAAGGAGACAGTATACATTCTAAGTTATATACTGGATACACACAGACACACACACACAGACACACACACACACACACACACACACACTTCCCCTGCTCAGATGTTTTCAGATGCATGTAAATTCATATCTGACTTCAGGCAATGGCATTGAACCAGAACCCAGACTCCCACTGAAATCTGGTCAGTTGGCCATAGGATTATGGGATCATTTTGATGCAAAAAAAAAAAAAAGAATTCAGGAGGCCCAGAACTGGAAACAGTGGGCACACAGTTAAATCCTGTTTAAACTGGTATCAGGACCTTGGTCCCTTAACTCTGAAGCGTTTGCCATTACATCACAGCGCCTGCTTTTACCAAATCTCGGCAAGGGCAGAGTCAGAACAGTGAAGTCAGAGGCCCACTTCGGGCATGGCAGTGTGAGGAGCTCCACGGGCCCGCCCCCGAGTGAAACCGGTGGAAATTATTTCCAAACCAGCCATTTAAAGTCTCTGGAAATGGTGCTAAGGGAATGCAGTAAATGAAGAAACATTTCTTTAAGAAAACCTACTAAAACAGCTCTTCATGGGTTTGATGTGATTTGTCTTTGGGGCGCTGTGCCTTTCGCTTTGTCTCTGTCTTTCGGTTGCTTTCATTATTTACAAGATGTGCATTTGTGGGGCGCCTGGGTGGCTCAGTTCTTCGGCTCAGGTCATGATCCCGGGGTCCTGGGATCGAGCCCCTTATCGGGCTCCCTGCTCAGCGGGGAGCCTGCTTCTCCCTCCCCCACTCCCCCTGCTTGTGCTCTCTCTCTCTCTCTCTCTCTCTCGCTATCTCTATCTCCCTCTGTCAAATAAATAAATAAAATCTTCTTTAAAAAAAACCCGTATGTGCATTTGTGCTTACACAAAGGATCTTGGAATTTTATAGATGGAAAGATGTCAAAAGCTATGAATCTTAGAGTACTGAACTAGACCCCAAGACTGAGTGATTTCCTGCGAAGTCTCTTTATTGCCATTTCTTTTTTTTTGCAATATTTTTTAAAGATTTTTATTTATTTGTCAGAGAGAGAGAGAGAGCACAAGCAGGGGGAGCAGCAGAGGGAGAGGGCGAAGCAGGCTCCCCGCTGAGCAGGGGGCCCGATGCAGGACTCAATACCAGGACCCTGAGATCATGACCCGAGCCCAAGGCAGCCGCTTAACCGACTGAGCCACCCAGGCGTCCCTCCTTAATGCCATTTCTTTTGAGAATTTTACAGATGACCAACTGTTGATTTCTCCCGAGCTACCCTTGTTGATGTCCTTGTGACACTTGTTCGTTGGTTTGATTTCTTGGATTTTGTAAAATACTTGCGTTCTTCTCATAAAATTTGTTGTTGTTGGAGAAGCTCCCACTTGTAGGTTTTTATTATTTGCAATGTATGCAAATGTGATCAAGGAAGCATGTGGTTCTGCCATCAAAGATATTTACCAGAGCAGAGCTCTGAGCTCTGTAATTTGAGGCACTGATGTCTGGGGGGAGGGAGGGGATGTTGGTGGCAGGGTGAGGGGGCTCCAGGCCAGAACTGAAGTTCTTCCCTTTTAAGGTAAGAAAGGTAGTAGATAATCTGACGCCTCGTTCCTATGAAAAGTGGCCACTTGATGAAGATTGCAAGTATGTGTCCAGATACTGTGGGGGCGATGGAGCATCTTCTGTTCCCGCTAGAAAAAGGCAGAGGTAGCGTGACCAGCCTGGTTCTGCCCAAGAACAGTCCAGAAGTCATGAGAATCAAAACTGGAAGCAACAAGCACGCAGTTAATTCCGGCTCAAGCCTGTATTAGAATCTTGGTCCCTTAAAAATATGAAATATTTCTCATTGTACTACACTACATGGTCTTAGAAAGCCTTAGTAAGGGCTGGATTCGGAGAGGCAGGTCAGTGATGATTATTTGTGGCGCTGTCCCTTAAAAAGATCAGTACATTTCCCACTACTTGTATAACATTTCCAATGAACTAAAATTGCATGTCCTCTGCACAGCTTACCGTGATTCAAACTTTCGGCAAATAGCCTTATCACTGGCATCAACCCCCCCGCCCCAGGGGAAGGGAGAGCAAGACTGTGGCCGTCTGTTCTGCCTGAAGATGCGCGCCCCGGGGCAGTGGGGCACAGGTCTCTCCCTGGGATTTCTTTTTTTTTCTTTAAGATTTTATTTATTTATTTGAGAGAGAGAGAGAGACAGAGCATGAGCAGGGGGGAGGGGCAGAGGGAGAGGGAGAAGCAGGCTTCCCGCCGAGCCGGGAGCCCGATGCGGGGCTCGATTCCAGGACCCTGAGATCATGACCTGAGCTGAAGGCAGACGCTTCACCGACTGAGCCACCCAGGCGCCCCTCTCCCTGGGATTTCATAAGGATCTTGGGCTGCGGGCGTGAGCGGCTCAGTTCTTGCCGCCCAGTCAGGAGGGGCCCCAGCTGCAGTGTCTCCGGTCCTGCGGGAGGGGAGCCTCAGCATGCGGAGTGCAACATACCTCCCCTCCTGGTCTCCCACGGCAGCTGCAACTGTATATATAAATATGCCCATTAGTACCCTCTGTGTTAAGGAATGGATTGTCCGTGGGGCTGGGAGCCACTCCTCCCCAGCTATGCTCAGCCTCACCGCAGACAGTGCCCTGTCCCCACAGTGTGCGTCCCTTGTCCCTCTCCCCAGAGAGTCTCAGAAAAGCTCTTCTGGGCGGTGAGCAGTTTGTAAGGGACTTAGGGGTGACGTGAACAGATGGCCGGTGACATGCAGGGTATTAATACCGACAAGACTCCATTTCAGCACAGGTGGCAACAGATGGCCTTTCCAAGCTTGTGATGGGGACCCAGTAATGACTCTTTGTCACAGCTCAGATGCGGCTTGGATGCCTGGCTCCACTGGCTGCCCAGTGATAAAGGAAATTTGCAACTTGTAACGTATGTGGGCCCTGCTCCCGGGCTCCCAGGGAAGCTGTACTTGAACATTTACCAAGGTCAAAATGCCTCGGCAAAACCTCAGACCATGGGCTCTATTTCTGCCCTGGGCACACAGCGTATGTCTGCCTCATTAAAACAAACAAACAAACAAACAAACAAAACAACAACAAAACAAAAA
This sequence comes from Phoca vitulina, assembly GCF_004348235.1. NCBI lineage: Eukaryota > Metazoa > Chordata > Mammalia > Carnivora > Phocidae > Phoca > Phoca vitulina. The sequence continues at coordinate 11,066,955 of NW_022589742.1, forward strand.
CAAAAAGGAGCATTCCAAACATAAAGATAAGAAGAACAACAACAACCAAAAACCCCTCCCTGGTTCCCATAAGCTGTGGGTCAAACAGCTTGCGCATACTGAAAACATAAGATAAAGTCTGTAACTTTCTGGAATGTCCTTCCTCTTGATGACTTGTAACTCTTTATATAAAAAAACCACATATAACCCTGCACCAAATGTTCCTTCCCCGGAGCACTCTGTTCTTTGTGAAGAAGGGCAGCTGTCCTAACTTGGGCTTGAATAAAATTCTTTTCCTTTCTCTTTAAAAATTTTGAACAATGTTTGTGCATTTTGTGTGGACACCAGCCAAGTGTCTTCCGTCAGCTGTTAGAGATTCTCTGAGCTGTCATCATCCACATACCAGGGAGTGCTTAGGGTTGGTTCACCCTGCCCTAACTCCCCCAGAGAGATTCTAAGAGCCAACGGGAGGTTCTGGCCTGGATGGGGGTGGGGGTCTGGGCCTGGGGAAAGAGACACTGGGGGCGGCAGCATGTGTTATTAAATGCCCTCAATAGAAAAATAAGATCTGCAGGGCAAGAAGCTAGAGAAAACTATGGGAGACTTGGGGATTTCTCACATCTGCTTTCCATTTGGGATCAGCAGGTATAAACAAACAGTCCCCCCCCCCCCAGACACACATATATACACACAGATAAACAGATAAAAAAGGCAGCCTGGGTGTTTGCTCCCAACAGGAAACCGAGGCAATCATAGGGTTCACCTGAGGTGTTGTTTCACTCTTAGGGAACACTACCCTGGCTGCTTGACATCCAATGTCAGAAAACTGTCATTTTGTATATTTTAAAGGCTTTTTTTTCTTTTTACTTGTGGATAATTCTGGGTTAGCTAGGTCCTCAAAAGATATTTTGCCCTTGAAAGGTCATGGGGGCTCTAGGCACTGTTGCAACTCAAGCAGGGGGAAGCAAATCGGCTGTCCCCTTCTTGGTATGGGGCAGCAGTGGGCTCTGTAGCTCATCTAGTTCCAGCTGGGTCAATTCTTCCAGCTTCTCGAACACTCCTGAGGCCACAGTTGTACCTCTTGGGCTGCCGCCTCAGTCCAAATTTCCTCATGCAGGGAAAATTAACATCTTTAAGATGCTGTGCTATTCTGTATCAGACCTGGGCATGCTTTTCTGCTTGAATATTCTTTTGTATCCCTCTTGAGCATTTAGAAATGTTCTTTAAGTGGCTTTTACAATTATTCAAGCATATTCCAAAGTACTATTATTTCTTTTTAATTGCTTTTTTGAATTGAGTCATTAACACAACACTACCTATTTTAAATGTTATTTTCTCCACATATGAAAGCTAGTGGTGAATTTATATTAATTTTGTACTCAGCCGTACAAATGAATTCAGATATAACCCGTAACAGTTTCTCCTCCTACAATAGGTTAATCTCAGGGCACCTGGGTGGCTCAGATGGTTAAGCATCTGCCTTTGGCTCAGGTCATGATCTCCAGGTCCTGGGACTGAGCCTCACGCCTGGCTCCCTGCTCAGCTAGGAGCCTTCTTCTCCCTCTGCCTCGCCCCCCTGCTCCTGCTCTCTCTCTCTCTCTCTCAAATGAATAAATAATATCTTTTTATCTTCTTAAAAAATAGGTTAATCTCTGTTATTCCTTTCCTTTATTCTTTGGTTTGGAAAGCATTCAATACCTCTTACTTTTGTCTCTTGGTTTCTACACTGATAATCCTCTTTTGATCTCGTATATACCAAATTAAGGGATTTCTTCCTTTTTTTTTTAAAGACTATTTATTTGAGAGAGAGACAGAGATAGCGACGGAGATAGCGAGAGAGGGAGAGTACAAGCAGATAGTGAGAGAGAGCACAAGTGGAGGAGAGGGAGAAGCAGGCTCCCCGCTGAGCAGGGAGTCCAACATCGGGCTTGATCCCAGGACCTTGGGATCATGACCTGAGCCTAAGGCAGACACTTCACTGACTGAGCCACCCAGGTGCCCCAAATTGAGAGATTTCTTATCATTAAACCCTCTTTACATTAACTGGTCACAGAGCATCATTCTTTGAATACGGGGTTCTGGATAATGTTTGTTAATATTTAGGGCTTTCCCATTGTACTGCAAGGCAACCACATTTATAACCTCTTGTGCAAAACCTCTCTGAGAAATGCATGATTAAGCAGGAAATTGTGTTGGAACAACCTCCCTCAAGTGGTGTCCAGATGCAGGAGTCCACAAATATACGCTAAGCCTGAGGGGCAGAAAAGGTGAGAGGGAAGGACTTCTCAGCCCCCAAAAGAGGGCCCCACTGAGACCCACATGCATCAGGACCTGCCTACACCAACCAGAGACAGATACCAGATTGAGCCAGATAGAGCCAGATGTCTTGGGCTACGCCCCTTGCCCCGCCCCTCGCCCGCCTGGGGCCCTTCGGCCCCGCCCCTCTACTCTGACCCCGCCTCCCCGAGCGGCCCTTTGGTCTGACCCTCCCCCTGTCCGCAGTGGCCCTCGGGAGCCTACCCTGTGTTGCGCCTGCGCCCTAGCGACCACCCGGCCTCGGGGGCGGAGCCCGAACAGGCCACGCCCCCAAGCCTGGGTCCGCCCCCGTGCACACGCACTTCCCGCCACGCCTCCCCGCCCGCCTCAACCCAGCCCCGCCCAGCCCGGCCGAGCCCAGCGAGCGCGAGCGCAGCGCGATGGACGGCCGAGTGCAGCTGATCAAGGCCCTCCTGGCCCTGCCCCTGCGGCCCCAGACCCGGCGGTGGAGGAACCCGATTCCCTTCCCCGAGACGTTTGACGGCGACACCGACCGGCTCCCGGAGTTCATCGTGCAGACGGGCGCCTACATGTTAGTGGACGAGACCCTGTTCTCCAGCGATGCCCTGAAGGTGACGTTCCTCATCACCCGCCTCACCGGGCCGGCCCTGCAGTGGGTGATCCCCTACATCAGGAAGGAGAGCCCCCTCCTCAATGATTACCGGGGCTTCCTGGCCGAGATGAAGCGGGTGTTTGGCTGGGTGGAGGACGAGGACTTCTAGGCCGGGAGCCCCTCGGGCCCGGGGGCGGGTGCTCGGGGGAGGGTCCGCTGCGCCCGTCGCCGCCGCCCAGATGGCCGCGGGCGTCGCCCCGCCGCGCCTCCCCCCCCACCTTGGCCGCGCTCGAGTGGCCGCGCTCTCCCCCGCGCTGCTGTCCCCTCCCGCGTAGTGCTTGCCTTTGTTCCAGGAATAGCGCTCCAGGTCCCCGCCGCCGCCTCCGGGCCCCGCTCCGGAGCGCGCCGCCGCCCTCTGCGGCCAGCCGGGCCCCTCCCGTGCGCACTTGGACTCGGGCCCGCGCTCCCGCTGCGGGCGGGGCTCCCGTTACACGCCGGGCCGACCACCCACAGCCCGGCCGCCGCGGGCCGCCTCCGCCGGACTGAGCGCCAGGCCTGCAGCGCGCTGCCCGGAGACCCGCGCTGCCGCCGCCGTGCCCCGCGCGCCACCGACGGCCTGCGGCCTGCGGCGATCTGGGCGCAGCCAGGAAGTATCTGAGCCGGCCGCGGCCCCTGGACAGTGACTCCAGCAGCTCGCCACCCCCCAGCCCCGGAGGGGCCGGCCAGCCTCTCGCCTGCCGCGGGACCCGTTGCCCCCCCTCCTCCCAGAGACCTCTTCTCTTCTGCTCCTGCCAGATGGCCGCCAGGTCCCGGGGGTGCCTGGCAGCCAAATCCAGCCACTCGTTTTCTTTCTCCCGTGGACCTGTTCGTTTTGCCCAGAACCCGGTTCTCTTCTCGATTCGCAGCTGTCTCTCTGATGTGTGCCTTTTGTCCCACACGGTCATTAAGCCCTGCACTCTGCCCAGCTCTTCTACACTACGTGGACAAACGTCTTTTCCTTCTTTTCAATAAATGTCAGACGCTATTAAAAAGAAATTGAGTCTCGGTGAATGTGGCACCTCTGCGTCCCCGGGCCAGTCGGCGGGGTCCGTGTGTCTCGTTCGGCAGGCACGTCCCCTGCCCTTCTGTGGCTGGTGTTGAATCTGGCATCCCGAGACAGAGCAGGTGGTCCTGCGGTGGTCCTGGGGACGGAGACCCCACTGGCTGTCATTCGGGCCCAGATGCCGACTCTTCCAGTCCGGTCAGCTCCATGCCGCTCAGGAAGTGGACCTCCATCTGAGTTTGGCCAAGGGGCTATCAGCAAAAGGCAGCGAGGAGGCTTCTGGGAAACATTTCCTCCTTTCCAAAAAGCTGCATGAAGGCACAACACCTTTCTGTGACAAATCATGAATCCCACACATTTGTTGCCGAACACCTGTCAAATTTTATTTAATCCATTATTCAGGGGAATCAGCAGAATGACAGGTTCTTTAGAAAAAGCATTTGCATTTATAAAGCCTTGATTGTGTGACTAGTAGAAGGGGATGCAGAAGTGGGATTGTTAATTGAGCACAAACCTGGCTTATGAACTACAGGACAATAAAATTGCAAATTTCTCTTCCCTGCAGAAAAGGAAAACTGTCACTTACTGTTCTCTGCATGGTAACCTCTGAAATCCACAGTGCTGAGAAAAGCCTCTGCTAGCTCGTCTGTGGCTGGAAAAGTTAAGTATCCCGTTAGAGTCAGAGAAAAGGGGGGCTTATAAGGCAGCACTCAGTCATCTCTGCCTCATTTCTGATTGGGGTGATTTTTCCAGAACATAGGAAGAGAGTGGGAAAGGGCTGAGCTTCGCTTGTGCACGCGTTGGCCTGACATTGTAGAAAACAAAACGATTCTGAGCAGCATGCAAAGAGGACTAATGCGTACAGGCGGGTCCTCAGACTGCCTTCTGCCTGCAGGTGGGACCCTTGGCTTCGGAGCCTAGGTTAGGTGTTAGTCACCCCTGGCCTTTCCTTGTCTTTCTCCAGCGCTACAGCAGCTTCTGGTTACAACCATGGCTCACGACCGCGAATAATCACTACTTCCTCCGAACCGGTCAGCCCCTGAGACATTGCCCCTGCCAGTAAATTTCCTTCCGTTGGTGTCCTGTCTCTGGTTACCACTAGTGACCGTTTTGACAGCGGCATCCCTAAGGACATCATGGGTTATCAGCACTTCACTTCCTGCCAGGGATGGAGGCCTCAAACCTAGTCCTCATACCTAGCTGGCAGGTAACCGCGCTCCAGAATCCTATTTCATAATCTGCTCTTAGGACCACTTCTAGCTCCAAATACACTTGGAGTATACACTTGAAGTTCCCTCAAAAACATCTCGTAACACTTGTAAGGGAGGGAGGGAAGCAGGCTTGAGCAGAGGGAGGATTTAAAGAGACACGGCAGTTACAGTAGCAGATCCGGCTGATTCTGTAGGGAGATCTAAAGCTGGAAGAGCCATTCAGAAAAGTTAGGGATTGAGTAGTTGAGGCCGAGGCCTTGGTACCTCCACGCCGACCGGTCATTGGATATGGTCTTATCTGAAGGCCACAGGGTACCCCCGGGCAAGGCGGCTCCCTTCAACCCATAGTAATTCCTGGGGAGTGGTTCAGCTGTGGTTCTCAGCAGCCTGGGCTCCTAGCAGCCACGGGGAAGGAGAACCTTCGTCCTGAAGGTGGGCTCTGGGCAGAACTTCATAGCATTAACTTCACTCATCCAATAGGGGAATGGGGCCAGCATGACGGAACATAATTCAGCATTTTCTTTTTTTTTTTTTTAAAGATTTTATTTATTTGACAGAGAGAGACACAGTGAGAGAGGGAACACAAGCAGGGGGAGTGGGAGAGGGAGAGGCAGGCTTCCTGCAGAGCAGGGAGCCCGATGCGGGGCTGGATCCCAGGACCCTGGGATCATGACCTGAGCCGAAGGCAGACGCTTAATCACTGAGCCACCCAGGCGCCCCAATAATTCAGCATTTTCAAGGAATAAGAAAGATCTATGCCAGCCGATTTGGGGAGATTTTTGCAAGGTTTTAAGTAAGAAACAGAATATGTGGAAAATTGCATTGTGTTTTTGCTGTTAAATAGACCTGAACTCAAAAACGCTGGCGTATGAATGCACACGCCCACGCACGCACACCCATACACACGATTGGCCGGGTATGGAGAAAACTATAGAAATAAACACACTAAGTTGTTAGCATGAGTCACAGGAGGTGGGAAAGGGTTGGTGCCAGAGATAGGGTATGGCCTTTGGGGAGGAGGACCCACCCAAGAAAGCAAAGCAAAAAGGCTGTACTAAAATGGGAGGGGTTTATTGCATGTCCCTAAAAACTGGAAAAATCTACAGAAACTTGTGAGGATATGGTGTTAATCAGGGTCCCGACAAGAAAAGGATGGTACACAGAGGAGATGTAAACGAAGGGACTATGAAATGGTGTGGGTATGGTTAGAGGAAATTGTGGTTGGATCACTGCTCTGCAAATTTTCACTCCCCCCGCTACATACCTGCTCCTCTAACCCTAGGCTTTGTCATGCACTTGCTGTTATCAGTGCGCTGTGAGTGGACATGAGGTAAACAGAGGGTGTCAATGTGCTTGCGTGGTCTGGCTGGTCCTCTTGCCCTCCTGTGATTGCTGAGAGACGAGCTGGCCCCAGACAGTTGCTGATCCTTCACGCTGCGCTACCCAGTGATTCACGTGGAGCAGATGTGAACACCGTTTGCAGCCCAGAGCCAAGGCCACCCTAACTGCATCCTGCCGTGGAAGGGCCCCAGACAGCCCAGAGCACACGAGCAAGGAGAACAGGGGACTGTTACACCGTTATTGGAGCAGTAGCTGACTAAAACTGACACCCACAAGACATTCTGAGATGCCCTGGGGCCAGCAATGGTGGGGAGCTGTGACCTCCCAGCAAAGCATGAAGGGGTAAGTGCAGGGAGTGGTTATCGGAACCCAAAAGCTATGAAAGAGAATCCCCGCCACAACATGGATGGATCTGGAGGGTATTATGCTGAGTGAAATAAGTCGGACCGAGAAAGACAAATACCATATGATCTTACTTACATGGGGAATCCAAAAAACAAAGGAACAAAGAAACAAAAAAGGCAGAAACCCCTAAATCCAGAGAACAAACTGATGGTTGCCAGAGGAGAGGGGGGTGGGGGGTTGGGCAACATGGGTGAAGGGGAGTGGGAGGTCCAGGCTTCCAGTTTGGGAATGAATAAGTCACGGGGATGGAAGGCACAGCATCGGGAATATAGTCAGTGGTATTGTAATGGCGCTGTATGGGGACAGACTGTGGGGAGAACAGCATAACGCATAGACTTGTCCAATCACTATGTTGTACACCTGAAACTAGTGTAACGTTGTGTGTCAACCATACTTCAATACAATAAATAATAATTTAAAAATAAACATTAAAGAGAATCCCTGGAGAGCATGTGTGGTCTTTGGTTAAGAAACTCATCCACAGCCACCTCTCTGTCTGATGGAGATGAAGCTCTCTCATTGGCCAAATTCAACTGGAACCCAGCAATCTCAACAATTCAACAACTCAACAACCTCAACCAGAAGCCAGAGGGCAAGGGAGTCATTCATGCAGTCCCAAAAGGTCAGCCTCCTGGGCATAGAGTAGGGTGGTGGAAAGTAGTTACAGAAGGGCAAACGGAAGATATCCAAAAGCTGCATGGACAATCAATTCCAAGTGAGGCACATTTGAGAAGATGCACAATCACATTAGTAATCAGAGTTGGGGATGTGTGTGTGTGTGTTTTAACTTAAACACCAGACATTTATTTATTTATTTTTTTAAAGATTTTATTTATTTATTTGACAGAGACACACAGCGAGAGAGGGAACACAAGCAGGGGGAGTGGGAGAGGGAGAAGCAGGCTTCCCGCGGAGCAGGGAGCCCGATGCGGGGCTCGATCCCAGGACCCTGAGATCATGACCTGAGCCGAAGGCAGACGCCCAACCGACTGAGCCACCCAGGCGCCCCAAGCACCAGACATTTATTTCTCACAGTTGTGGAGGTTGAAAGTTCCAGATCATGGGGCGTGCAGATTCGGTTTCTCCTGAGGGCTCTCTCCCTGGCTTCTAGATGGCCACCTTCTTGCTGTGTCGTCACATGGCCTTTTCTGAGCATGACATCACTGGTTTATTATCAAAGGCTATAACTCAGGAACAGCCAGAGGGAAGAGATGCGGAGGACAAGGTCTGCAGGAAGGGGCGCGGAGCTTCCAGGCCCTCTCAGAATGCGCCGTTCTCCCCAAATCCCCACATGTTCACCAACCAGGAAGCTCCCAGACAGATCTGAAATAGAACAAAAATGGGGTCCCACTTCAAAACTCTTAGATTGGCAAAAGTAAACAGAACGACAACGTCAAATGTTGAAGGGATATGGGGAAATGAGAATTCTCACAAAATGCTTGTGACGGTGTACAACAAAACTGGAGATGAATGTGGCAACCCCTTGTAAAGTTTATGACATACATGCCAGCAATTCCAATAAGGATGTTGACTGCAGCATTAAAAAAAAAAAAAAAAATGTGTATATGATTAAGACCTCTCTAAGCTGTATGGCTCCTTCTTCGAAATTAATAAAAGGTGCCCCCTGGTGGTGGAAGCAGCCTCATGCATGCACAGCGGGACAAACAGGTAGTATTTTTAGGCTTAAAAAAAGAGCGACCCTTAGTAAGTGTGGATGCAGTTTGGCTTGGTGGGCTGGGGTGGGGCTGGATTGCAGCGTCAATCATTCGCTTGGTAATAGGCACCGCAGAAGTGAGTAACTCCAGGACCATAAGCAGCGGCCCTGTTTGTAGTGGCTGAAAACTGGAAACCACATAAGTAGGATCAGTAGGAAAATGAATACGCATATACACACATATATACATTTCCATTGGTCCTTCCCCCCTCTTCTCTTCTTTTTAAAGTGTGGATAATAATTTTAAAATTCACAAAAGTTGCAAGAACAGTTCAAGCAACTCCCATGTCCTTTCACCCCATTCAGCATCTCTTTATTTATCTATCCACCTATAAAATAGATACAGTGTATAATTTCTGAATCATATGCATCATTAATACACATATATAAACATACATGTACTTATGCATATGCATGACTATGCATATATAATTTTTAATAAATGATTTGACAGTAAGTTCATTAAAATGATAAAGTGTATCTAGGAAAAACTACAACTAAGATAATATTTAATGGTTAAATATCAAATGCTTTCCTCGGAGGTCACAAACTACACAGGATTGTCCACTATTGCCATTTTTGTTCACAATGTCTTGGTGGTCTTAGCCAGTACAGCTAGCCAATAAAAGGAAATAAAGGGTATTAAGTTTGGAAAAGAAATAAAAGCTGTTATTTGAAGATATGATGGTGCACATAGAAAATTCAAACAAACCAGGCGCCTGCCTGGTTCAGTAAGTAAAGCATGCGACTCTTGATCTCGGGGTTGTGAGTTCAAGCCCCATGTGGGGTGTAGAGATTACTTAAAAAAATAAAATCTTAAAAAAAAATAATACCACGTATGATGGTATTACACATTATCAAATACCTAGGAATAAATCTACAAAAGATTTGCAATGCTTTAACACTGAAAACTACAAAATATTACTGAGCTAAGTTAAATAAAATAAATGGAAGGATGTAAGAGGGTAATGAATTGAAAGGCTCAAAACTGTTACAGTATATATCCTCCCCAAATTTATTTCTAGATTCAGTGCAATTCCAATAAAAATCAAGCAGGGTTTAGAAGAAAATACAAAAGGATATCTCCATGATCTTAGCTTAGCTTTTTTTTTTTTTTTTAAGATTTTATTTATTTATTTGACAGAGAGAGAGAGATAGTGAGAGCAGGAACACAAGCAGGGGGAGTGGGAGAGCGAGAAGCAGGCTTCCTGCCGAGCAGGGAGCCCGATGTGGGACTCGATCCCAGGACCCTGGGATCATGACCTGAGCTGAAGGCAGACGCTTAACGACTAAGCCACCCAGGCGCCCTAGGCAAACATATCTTAAACAGGATACAAAAAGTACTAACCATAAGAGAAAAGTGGTAAGTGACTCTAAAATGTAGGAATAAATACAATATATGTAAAGGCAAGGAATCTTGGCAAATGTGGCCAAGTCAATATTGAAGAAGAAATACAAAGCTAGATGACTTACACTACCAGATCAAGGCCTACTGTAAAAAACAAACAAACAAACGAAAAACCAGATATTAAAGCATGTAGTATTAGTGCAAGTATAGATCAACAAATAGAATATAACAACCAATCCAGAAAGAAATCCACACTGGGAGCACCTGGCTGGCTCAGTCGGTGAGCATGTGATTCTTGATCTCAGGGTTGTGAGTTTGAGCCCCATGGTGGGTGTAGAGGTTACTTAAAAATAAAATCTTTAGGGGCACCTGGGTGGCTCAGTTGGTTAAGCATCTGCCTTTGGCTCAGGTCATGATCCCAGGGTACTGGGATTGAGCCCCACATTAGGCAACCTGCTCAGCCCGGTGTCTGCTTCTCCCTCTCCCTCTGACCCTCCCTCCTGCTTGTGGTCTTGCTCATTCTCTCTGTCTCTCTCAAATGAATAAATAAAAAATCTTTTAAAAAAGTAAAAATAATTAAAAAAAAGAAATCTACACTTAAATGGTCACCAGATTTATGACAAAGACACCACCTCAGTTCAGTAGGGGAAAGAATGGTCTCAATAAATGTTATTAGGTCAATTAGATATCCATATTAAAAAATAATCATTGGCCCCCACCTCCAGGTATACATAAAAATTAATTCAGTATGGATTATAGACAAAATACGAAAGTGTAAGTTAAAACAATTAAAGTTTTAGAGGAAAATATAGGAGAATATCTTTATATTAGGTTTGACAAAGATTTCTTAAATAGGACATAAGAAGCACGAATTCTAAGTCTACCCTCCCTATAGATAAAATTTATTAAGGCACTCATTCATAGAATTTCTCCCACTTCCTGACAGCATCCAATCCAAAACAAAGCCCCATTTTTTAAGACCCTCACCCAGATAATCTTACACAAGCCAAGATACTTCAATAAGTTTCTTCTAACATCTTCCTACTGAGATGCCCCATGGTTCTCAATGGTTTGTGTTCTCCCTTGCTGCAATGAGTAACAAACCCAAATTGTTCAATTACAGGTGTGTTCCTCGTGGTCTTTGGCTGGAGTATTAACCTCAAAAATATATAAAGAACTGCCACCAATCACTGAGAAGATAAACCAATTTAAAGAACAGGTGAAATTTTTGAGTGGACATTTCATAAGAGAGGGTAGCAAAGTGGCCCATAAACATAGACGTACTCGAGGAGCGCTTGGCTGGCTCAGTCAGTATAGCGACTGACTCTGATCTTGGGGTTGTGAATTTGAGCCCCATGTTGGGTGTAGAGATTACTTAAAAAAATAAAATAAAATCTTAAAAAAAAAAAAAAGAGGTACTTGGGATGCCTGGGTGGCTCAGTTGGTTAAGCATCTGCCCTCGGCTCAGGTCATGATCCCGGGGTCCTGGGATCGAGTCCCGCATCGGGCTCCTTGCTCAGTGGGGAGCCTGCTTCTCCCTCTGCCTGCCACTCCCCCTGCTTGTGCTCTCTCTCTCTGACAAATAAAATCTTCCAAAAAAGAGGTACTCAATATTACTAGTAATAACAGAAATGCAAATTAACAATTCAATGAGATATCACCATAGAACCATCAGCCTACACTTTGATAAATAACGAAAACTTGAAATACACAGCATAGATGAATCTCACAGACACATAGGATACATGCTATACGATTTCATTTATAAGGAATTTGAAAAGAGGTACAACTTATCGATGGTGATAGAAGTCAGAAGAGTGTTGCCCTTGAGTAGCACTGCCTGAAAGGGGGCATGAGAACCCATTTTTGAATGTTGGAAATATTCTATACATTGATCTGCGTGGTGGTTACACTGATGTGTACAAATGTAAAAATTCATATAGCTATACATTTAAGAGTTTTATCCTTTGCTGGATGTAATTTGTATCTCAGTTTTCTTAAATTAATTAAATTATTTTTTATATCTCAGTTTTTAAATTCTTTTTATTTATTTTTTAAAGATTTTATTTATTTATGTGACAGAGAGAGAGAGAGCACAAGCAGGGGGAACGGCAGGGAGAGGGAGAAGCAGGCTCCCCACAGAGCAAGGAGCCCGATGCGGGGCTCCATCCCAGGACCCTGAGATCCTGACCTGAGCCAAAGGCAGACACTTAAGGACTGAGCCACCCAGGCGTCCTATCTCAGTTTTTTTATTTTTTATTTTTTTATTTTTATTTTTATTTTTTTTTTAAAGATTTATTCATCAGAGACAGAGAGAGAGGCAGAGGGAAAAGCAGGCTCCCCACTGAGCAGGGAGCCCGATGTGGGACTCGATCCCAGGACCCTGGGATCATGACCTGAGCCGAAGGCAGATGCTTAACCATCTGAGCCACCCAGGTGCCCTCAGTTTTTTTTTAAAATACAAGAAAAGGAATGCACATTTATTTTATTTTTTTTTAAAGATTTTTTTATTTATTCATTTGAGACACAGAGATACAGAGAGAGAGAGAAAGCATGAGCAGGGGGAGAAACAGAGGGAGGGGGAGAAGCAGACTCCCCGTGGAGCAGGGAGCCTGACACGGGGCTCCATCCCAGGACCCTGGGATCATGACCTGAGCTGAAGGCAGGCACTTAACCATCTGAGCCACCCAGGCGCCCCAGGAATGCACATTTAGATAAATAGAAAAGCTGCAGAACATCAAAAAAACAAAGAGGATAGCTTCAAAACAACCAGCTAAGAAACACAAAATTAGGCTGATAGCTGATTTATGAACAGTAAAAATGGAAGCTGGAAGGCCACAGAATAATATTGTTTTCATCAATTCTATGACTCAAATTTTTCACGTTTTGACCTCTCCAATAGCTGGGTGTTTCTTACACTAAATCGTAGTCTTATAAGTTGTTGTTGGTCAGGTGGCCATTGTGAGAGACTCACTGCCTGCTCGTGTGCAAACCTCAAAAGCACCCGTATCAGAACTTGCAGAACTGATGCCCATGAAGGAAGGAAAAAAGTCTCAGAAAACAAAACTGAAATAGTCAGCTAGGAACCACTGCATCACTACCAGTCTTGGGCACACAGGGGAATACTGTGTGGAAAAACAAAGACCTGGGTAATTCTGTAAATGAGAGACTCAAAAATGATTTTTAGGGGCACCTGGGTGGGGCAGTCAGTTAAGCTTCCAACTCTTGATGTTGGCGCAGGTCATGATCTCAGGGTCGTGAGATCAAGCCCTACGTCGGGCTCTGCATTGGGTGTGGAGCCTGCTTGAGATTCTCTTTCTCCACCTCCCTCCACTCCTCCTCCCCCACCCGCCCCGTGCTCGTTCTCTGACTCTCTCAACATAAATAAATAAATCTTTAAAAAAATAGGTTTTAAAAGAGGTAAATATGTGGCTAAATATACACAAGCAATAGTACAAATATTTAATTTTAAGATTAAAAACAATAGATGGGGTGCCTGTCTGACTCAGTTGGTAGGGCATGCCACTTTTGATCTTGGGGTCGTAAGATTGAGCCCCATATTGGGGGTAGAGATGACTTTTATTTTTTTTTAAGATTTCATTTATTTATTTTAGAGAGAGTGCGAGCATGAGTTGGGGGAGCAGAGGGAGAGAGAGAAGCAGGGTCCCCACTGAGCAGGAAGCCTGATACAGGGCTTGATCCCGGGACTCTGGGATCATGACCTGAGCTGAAGACAGACACTTAACCGTCTGAGCCACCCAGTGCCTTTAGATTGGATTCCCTGTAAGCTGACTTTAACTAAGAATTCATGTAAAAGTGATACATCAAGAAGTGGTCCAAATAAAATACACTGATGGGGAATAAGGGAAGAAAGCCAAGCAATATCTTGATATCAATCAAAGTCCCACAGAGGGTCACTTGACAAAAGCCAACAGGAGAACTCTACAATGTAGGTCACACCTCAGACTTGTCCCGATCAGGGACTTGAGAGCTAAGGTTTTTATAACTACACATCTGTCAGTCATTAGCTAAAGGTTGCTCTCTGGAGAATTGAAATTACTAGCTCCTGACTCTTCACGCTTGCAGACAAAGGGGATGCTGGTAGCCCGTGGGCAGACAAAGGGGATGCTGGTAGCCCGTGGGCAGACAAAGGGGATGCTGGTAGCCCGTGGGCAGACAAAGAGCTACAGACCGGCTGTTGGGTAGAAAAGCACAAGAGTTGCTTATGTGCAGGAACATGGTTGAGAGTTCCAAGGGGGGAGAAAGACAGAACATTAATAGCATCTACTTCAAGGGGCATTAGTTTTAATGCTCGTAATACCATGAAAAATAATACGACAGCTAGAGCCAGGCTCTCCAGCTCTTCTTAGAGTTATTTGCACTAAGTACTTAAATATACCTGCTTGAAATACCTGGAGTATATTCTTTTTTTTTTTTTTAAGATTTATTTATTTATTTGACAGAGACACAGCGAGAGAGGGAACACAAGCAGGGGGAGCGGGAGAGGGAGAAGCAGGCTTCCAGCGGAGCAGGGAGCCCGATGTGGGGCTCGATCCCAGGACCCTGGGATCATGACCTGAGCCGAAGGCAGATGCTTAACGACTGAGCCACCCAGGCACCCCTGGAGTATATTCTTTTATTCACAAATGGCTGTTTCTCCTTCAGTGTGCGTTAGTCTAAAGAGTAGACAGAAACACAGACTTCACCTGAAGTTGATAATGAAATAAAGTCATGTGCACGAGGCCCATCTAACATTTCTTTATACATAGTAGGAGCTCAATACACGCAAATCTTCATTACTTATAAGTATTAGATATGAACATGGTTTCTTGTAGGCAGAGTGGATGGGGCTGGCCCTGATGTTATGTTACACAGCAAATTCTTTGCTCCTCATCTTTATGGCCTTGATCACACAAATGGTATGGATGGGAATTCATTAAATAGTGGGCGTAGGGGCCCCTGGGTGGCTCAGTCATTAAGCGTCCACCTTCGGCTCAGGTCATGATCCCAGGGTCCTGGGATCGAGCCCTGCATTGGGCTCCCTGCTCAGTGGGAAGCCTGCTTCTCCTCCCACTGCCCCTGCTTGTGTTCCCTCTCTTGCTGTCTCTCTCTGTCAAATAAATAAATAAATAAAATCTTAAAAAAAATAGTGGGCTTAAATGGCCCATAGTGTTCTGAGGTTCCAGGGTTGCCCAAGAGCATCCTCCTCAATGCACCCAGTGGTCTAATAACCTGCTAAAACTGGACATACACAGAAGATCCGTTACACTCACTTGGGAGACGACTTGGTGGCTGAAGTGAGATGGACTCTGGATCCAACCAGGGTGATGCGCCCATCCAAGTAATGATAGTACAGGAAAGAGCTGAGAAGGATAGCAACAGTCAAGGTGTTACCTATCCAACTTTGGCTCCCAAGATAGGCTGTCTGTGTGATTCCGTGAAGATAGAACAAACCAGAGTAGAGGATTATAGATAATCCTTCAAATGGAAAGTCAATTTGAATGTTCCTATCCCTTAACTTTTTATTTTTAAAGATTTTTATTTATTTAAGAGAGAGAGAGAGTGAGAGAGAACGAGCACAAGCAGGGGGAGCGGCAGGCAGGGGGAGAGAGAGAAGCAGGCTTCCCACTGAGCAGGGAGCCCAACGCGGGGCTCGATCCCAGGACCCCGGGATCATGACCTGAGCCGAAGGCAGACACTTAACCAACTGAGTCACCCAGGCGCCCCTCATATCCCTTAACCTTAACCTTATATTCTCTACAGAATCACTTTAGACTAAATCCCTGGCTTAGGATTTCTTGGTGAATGTGAATGTGGGCTCTGAATTTGTGGGTGGTTACATATGAAGTTTTGTTTGATCCTTTTATCTTCCCTCAATATCTTTTTTTTTTTTTTTTTTAGAGAGAGAGAATGAGAGAGAGCACATGAGAGGGGGGAGGGTCAGAGGGAGAAGCAGACTCCCTGCCGAGCAGGGAGCCCGATGCGGGACTCGATCCAGGGACTCCAGGATCATGACCTGAGCCGAAGGCAGTCGCTTAACCAACTGAGCCACCCAGGCGCCCCTCTTCCCTCAATATCTTATGGGGAGGTGTTCTTTCTCTTCATTCAGCATTGTACTCGGCAACTGTGCTAACTCATTACTTGAACATCCTTGTGTTACAGAACCTGGACTGGATCGCCCGACAGAAGAACCAAGCGGTACCCGGAGATCTTGGAGGACAGGAGGTTTATTTATTGCCGGCAGGCTCAGAAGAGAGTGGTCTCCAAAGGTCTGAGCCCCGAGCACAAAGGGACTAATTTATACACTTCTATTTCCACATACTGGGCACTGCTGGCGCGTGTGCAAAGAGGGGCAGGGAGAAGGACCCGGACGAGCCCCGGGGCAGGGGCTGGGACTCTCCCACTGGCTCGGTCGGCCATCTTAGGACACAGATTTCCCTTATCATTCCCCCCTTTGATGCCCCTTGAAACACCTAGTTTAGAGGGCATCATCTTCATCTTCTAAGGGGCGATAGTGAGTAAGGAGTAACGGGAGTCTGATTTTAGCCATTTGAGTAGTGATAAACCTAGTAAGGGCATTAAGAATACAAGGACCAGGGCGCCTGGGTGGCTCAGTTGGTTAAGCGACTGCCTTCGGCTCAGGTCATGATCCTGGAGTCCCTGGATCGAGTCCCGCATCAGGCTCCCTGCTCGGCAGGGAGTCTGCTTCTCCCTCTGACCCTCCCGACCCTCCCCCCTCTCATGTGCTCTCTTTCTCAGTCTCTCTCTCTCAAATAAATAAATAAAATCTATAAAAAAAAAAAAAAAAAAAAAAAAGAATACAAGGACCAAATGCCACTATGAGGAGAAGCAATAGGAGGGGGCCGACGAGGGGGGTGAACCAAGGGAACCATTGTGAGACGGTAGCCCACCAAGTTGTCCGCTGGAGTTTTCCCACCGGCAATGTACTCGTTCCTGTTATTGGGTCAGAGTTTCTTGGGCCACCCCCGACTCATTAGCAGAGAAACAACATTCCTCCTGTTAAGAAGAGGCAGAGCCCCCCTTGTGCGGCCGTGAGCAAGTCGAGTCCGCACCTGTTTTGGAGGACCACTGAGGCCAGTGAAACCGGGGTCCTTGACCTTAGGTAGAGGGAGCCATCGTGGCTAACCCGTCAACAGATGAAACCCGTGGACAAGTGAGTGCAGTAATACACCCTAGGGTCACCCAATAAGCAATGACAATAGTAAGCCTCTGGGGGAAAGTCCAGTCAGGAGGGGCAACAGTGTAGAGTCCAAATCCCAAGATGAGGGAAATCACGCCGATGAGAGCCAGGGACCACGGTGAGCAGGTGTCCATCAGTCGGTGGGGTCTCATCAAAGGTGAAGCTGGACCGGGTTCATGAAGTCTGGCTGGACTCTCCACTGGTGCGGCTCCTCGTCTGAATGATGAGCTTTCTTCACTCTGGCGTGGTGGACCCATGGGGTGACACCTGAGACCTTGAGGGCAGTAGGGGCGGTAAGAACAACAGTGTGGGGCCCCATCCACTGCGGTTTGAGGGGGTCGTTCTTCCAGTCTTTGACCCAAACTGAGTCCCCTGTCTGGAAGGAGTGTACCTGAGACCCAAAGGAGACTGGGGCCCTCTCGATGGTGTACTTTTGTAATTTCTTTAGGGTGGCCCCCAGGGCCGGCCTGAAGCTGCTCCTTTATCCCTTTATCTTCAACCTGACGCAAGTTTCCTGGAAGGCTCCCCAAGCACGGGGGAGGCCGTCCATATATTAATTCGAATGGGGAGAACCCTGATGTCCCGGGTGTGCAGCGAGCACGAAGGAGAACTGGGGTAGCAGATCCGGCCACGGGAGGTTAGTCTCCTGACAAAACTTTGCTAAGGTTCCCTTGAGGGTGCAATTCATTCGCTCTACTTTCCCTGAACTTTGGGGCCGGTAAGCGGTGTGGAGTCTCCAGGTGACGTTGAGAGATTTGGTCAAGACTGTACGATGTCTGCCACAAATGCGGGTCCGTTGTCACTATGGATTGTTAACGGCAGGCCGAATCGGGGCACGATCTCCCGCAAGAGGACTTTAGCTACTTTCCGGCTTTGCTCTGTCCTGGTCGGGAAGGCTTCGACCCACCCAGAGTATGTGCACACTGTTACTAGGAGAGATCTGAACCCCCCGCTCGGCTGCACATCTGTGAAGTCTACCTCTAGATCTTCGAAGGGGGCTGCTCCCATCCTCCGGACACCTGGCAG
>NW_022589742.1:11120090-11149475 GCF_004348235.1 Phoca vitulina
CCCCCCTTCCCTTTTCTGAGAACACTGACTTCACATTAATCCTCCAGCCTGGAGACCTGACCCCGGAGGTTCCTGGACATCCAGGTTCATCTGCACAAGCCCATGAGAATCGAAATGTCCCCTGACTCACGTACGGTTCATTGACAGCGCCCATGAGCTGCTTGTCTTCCCACCAATGTGCAGAGTATACTCAGCAGAAGTGTAGGAAGTTAATATGGAAATGTGCTTGGATAGAATTCCAACCACATTCCCAGACACAATATCTGGATTCCTGATGATCCCTAACATGCAATTGCTGGGCACAGTGGCCATTATTCTGTTCAATACCTTTGTGTCAGAGCACAGAAGCCTGACAACCGGCCAGGGCCAATTTCTTCCCTGGGACCCAATACTTCCCATGCCCCAGATGCTGCCATTGCCAGCCAGTATGCACTTTCTGTAGGAGTTTAACAAGGCACTTGAGCCATGGGAATGTCGAGGGAAGAAGTGTCTGGCCAGTGTATTAAAGAACATGCCAACAACAGCAGTTCACCTTCATTAATCTCTCCGTGAGAACACAGGTCACTATCAATATGAAAGACTGAGCAGTCAACTCAACCACGTCCCATTAGTCGCCAGAAACAACAGCAACTGCCTCTAAGAAGACTCCCTCGGATTACCGTTCTAGAAAACAGTAGAGAAGGGTGAAGGGTCACCATTCCTTGAGCCACTCTTCACAGGCTAAGGCAGCGCACAGAGAGAAACAAAGCCTTCCCCAGGAGCAAAGTCCCAAATTCTCAGGGAAGCTGGACAAATAAGGAACAGACCCCATCAGAAAAATTTCATCTTTTCACATTCAGCAATGTGCATTGTTGTCTTTTGTCCTCCAGCCATGCTGATCCTAAGGAGTGCCAGCGACAGGGAAGTAGGCAGAAGACAACCCTGAATGCACAAAGTCCAATACAGGGAACCATATCCCCCTGTCTGCTTCCTCCCCGTGCTCTGGGAGCAGCTCTACAAAGGGAAGGACATTCTTCCCAGCCCTCTCCCCATCTCCTGAAGGAAGGACCATATCTAGTCAGTCATTCCATCTCTCCTAATCAGAGAATCCCTCTCCCCTTTGGAACCCCTAACCTCTCTAGCTCTTCTCCTTAAAAGAACAGACAATCAGAAGTGGCTGGAGAACCAACCACCAGATTCAGTCAAGAATTCAGTTCAAGATGTGTTCACCCAGGTAAATTGGTAGAGCCACTACGGAAAGCAGTATGGTGGCTGCTCAACAATTAGAAATAGAACTACTATACGATTCGGCCATCCCATGTCTGCATATTTATATAAAGGAAATGAAGCCACTATCCCAAAGAGATATCTGCACCCCAGTGTTCACTGCAGCATTATTCATAATAGCTAAGACACATGGAAGCAACCTAAGCACCCATCAACAAGATAAATGGATAACAAAAATGTGGTGTATATATATACAATGAAATATGATTCAGCCATCAAAAAGTTTACATATAACAGGGAACCAGTATAATAAGGAATACACTCCATTTCAAAGGCCTTGCCTTAAAGGATTGTTCAATAGCCATCCTCTTTCCATCACCCACATAAATCAGAGGAATGAAAAAAACACTTAAGGCAGACACAAGTTTGACATGGAGTACTTCACACCATGAATTTAGAGCACATTAACATTCCCGCTGCCAGGGAGACATGCTCTGAGTACAGGCCTCCTGAGGCAGGTGATATGGCTGGTCCAGGAATGGACTCCTGGGAAAGAACCAAGCCGGATCCCACCTTAAATTCTGAGGAGGGTCCCCTTCTCTTTCCCTGAGAGTCCTGGCTTTGAGAATGCCACCAGATAGAGAGTCACCCTTTTGGAATTATTTTTAAGTGACTTATTTTTAAGTACCAGTACTCAGCAGATTTTCCCATAAACCATTCATTTAGACCTTTCCCAGCCCTTCCCCCAAATGAAATGACCCAAGAGGATTCTGAGGGGCAGTGGGCACAAGTGTGTGTGGAAGGGGAAGGAGGCATCACAGTTGTTCAATTGTACAACTGCTTTTGACAAGCAAATAAGCCAGTCTTGGTCCCCATCATGTCACCTGGTAAAGGAACATGGGTTTGGGTACAGGTTTTGCTAAGTACCTCAGACCTCGGGTTTTTATCTTCCCCAGCTTTAAAGTAATTTAACCAATTACAGAGAAAAATAAAAAGCCTTTAAAACGTCAACATGTTGTATAAAGGCTACATACTTTAGTGTCTAATCACAAAGAAATGTGGGGTTTTTTTGTTCTTTGGTGAGCACACCTCACGCTCTGTGATGCCACCTTCTGGATTAAACCAGTGCTAATAAAGCAACCGAGGAATCAGAGGGCTCTGTGAAATTAAAGGTCAGAAGGGTCTTTGAATGCACCTTAGAGTAAGTCATATTTACACTTAACACTCTCCCGCGCAACTGTCAAAAGCCTTCACCTGATTTTCAACAAATTCACTAGTGCCCAGAAAAGAAGTAACTTCATACAGGGAAGGAAAGAGAGGAGACATTTTGGGCACTGCCAGTTAACAGGCACCCTGCAGCCCCAACTTGACGCTGAGCCACATCAGCTTCAATGTAAAATGTCCAAGTGAGTCACAAAAGACCGCAGCTCAGAGCAAGGCAAAGTCTGCATTGTGGGGAAAACTCCCGGCATCATAGCAGAATCAAAGAGGTTCATTTCCAAAGAGATGCCCAATACTCTCTGAGGATATTGCTGGCCCTGTGAAAGGAAACAAACACTAAGCTGAAATCATGGCCAAAGTCTATAAAGAAATGAAGTGGGAGTGGGGTCTGGACAGGTAGGGAGAGGGGCTAAACCAAGCCGTAATGTTCTGCTCCAATATACGGCTTCTGGAAACGGTGGCCTAATTCCTTCAGTACCTCCTAGGTGCTGAGCACTTAGTAAAGATTGTCACACTTGATTTTCACAACATCCCTGATACCAAGGTGGGATTCCCACTGTGCAGATGTAGAAGCTGAGGCTCAAAGATGAGAGTAAGAAAGAGCCAAGGGTCTTTCAGACTCAGATACTAGAAATTTATTGTGAATGAAACACAATGGGTGGTCTCAGCAACATCTGCAAAGCAAATGAGGAACATCTACAAGGCCAAAAAAAAATTAGCTAACAAATATTTAAGGGCAAATATTTAAGGAAGTATTGACCTACATATTCCTCGAATTGTTAGCCTATGCTTCCAGGACCACTGCCAAATAAATGCCTCCCACCCACCCATGGTAGGGGTAGACTGGCAGATTGTAAATCTCTAGCACCCACTTGGGGTAGAGGACTCATCTTTTCCCCTTTCCTAGATAGAGCTGGATTTAACTGCATTCAGATCCATGATAAAAAATTACATTTGTACTGAAAACAAAACAAAACAAAACACCTGAGCAGTGCTTCCACAATCTCTGGATTCCTGAAGTTTGTTTCTGACAATCCCATCCAGTCCCTCCTGCTTCTGCATTGTATTACAAGTTTTCCAAAAGGATAAAAAGATCAAAACTCTGACGTGAGAACATCGAGATCAGGTTTGTTTGAAATCTGACATTCTAATAAAGTCCACATGTCTCTAAGAGTGGCAACCAACAGTAAACAGAGGAATACAAATAAGGATTGGAAAAGATGCCACGGACCAATTAAAGAAATCGATCAGAGACACAGAGTCTCTACCACAGAGTTAATAAGTAGTACCCAGGGAGTGACCCTGCCATTGTGGGAAGTTCCAATCTTAGAGACTCAGGGGAGGCATTTCAACAACATCTTAAATAATGATACAACAGACAGGAGGCAGGTGCTATTCTCCACCCAACACCTGTGGCCTCATACAATATAAAGTTGCACTTACCTTATGGCTGGTCTTGACTACTGGGTCTAGGTCCTCTCCTCTCATTACAGACCTATAAGCTGACCAGAACTGGATTTCTCCATCACAGATCCTGAAGGAGTTAGAGTGATTATACAAATCTACAAAGAGACTTACCTGTGGGAGGTCAGCTTAGCACCGCTGCAGGAAAATTAGGTAACTTGGAAACTCATAAGATGAGTGGGTGGGGCAAACTTCCTCTTTCCCTTATCCAGAGGAATTTCTGAAAGTGGTTGGCGGGGCCAGAGCACCCAATCATGCAGCCTGTGTGAGGTAGGCCAAAAGAGTGAAAGATAATGTAAGACAGGGACTGCGTGAGTCAAAACACAAGATAAGATTGCTGCTTTAGAGGCCTGACTGTCCCCTCAAGATGAACCATAGTTCATCCTGTTTTAATCAAACAGCATAGGGGAATTATTAAATATTACGTTGAGAGGTATCACCAGTTATTTGCTAGAAGGTGGGGGTCTCAGAACTCCATTTTTTCTCTTCAGTAATAAGGCAATTGACTCATACAAAATTGTGGGTAACAAACCTTTGGAATGGGTTGTGGTGTTCTCACTTTGTTACCAATTCCTGACACTTATATACCATGCAAGATTATGGGTAACAAATCATTCAAATGGGTTTTGTGTCCTACTTAATAGACCATGAAATGCGCATTATACAACCTTGTTGTTATATTAGTCTTAGTAATTGGTAACATAGTAAGATCAAAAACTGCTAAAACTAAAAATGAGCTGCTTTAATTCAGAACAATTTCACGAAGAATTTCATACATTACATAATGTCACTACCATCTGACATTGAACATAGGTCTTTGAGGAGGAAATACTGGAAAAAACTGGACATCTGGTAATATATAGATTGGGGAATCTGCTCCTAATTTGCAAGTGTGCCCCTAGGCTATTAGGGATAATGGACATGTGATAAAAGCACCTTCATTCCACACTTAGATATTGTTCAAGATCTAGGACTCTGTCTCAAAAGTCAGGATTGGTGAGACTAGTTAAGTGTCCCAGTTCCTGAAACCTGCTTTCCTGTCAGTACCAATGACAGATAAAGTAAAACCCAAATACCAGCAATGAATCTTTCACATGTCTAAATGTAATCAAGGTACCTTTAGAGATCTTCAGTGTTCCACCAATATGAGCCATTAAATTATTTCTACATGAGTTAATACATATAATTCAAAGCAATACCAAGAACTGACTTATTAGCAAAAAGGCCAATAAGGCAAACTCAACTATCACCATTATCAAAAGGAAGGAACTGTTTTACTTAATACCAAGTATCAGGTTACTCTCAGTGATTAGGGCCCTCGGGGTTTTGAGTAAAACACCAACTTTCCTTTCATTTAATTCTCCCCCTGAATACACTATTAGGTGTCACACACAGAGGCATGAGTGTAAATAGGCAGGCACTGACTATTAAGCCAATCTGCTAGCACTGAGGCATTAAGGCACAGTCAGCTCCTGTAGCTAAAGAGGCAGGGACAACATCCTCTGTTATTGGGGTGCGGTGGGGTAGGGTGGAGGGAGAGCACCAAGTCCATTCTAGCCCAGGACCTCAAACAAGAAGGACTGGAGTTGTCCTGGACCAGACCGCTCAGGACATAAACTGGCATATCCCCCTTGTTTGTAAATAGAAACTACACAAGTAATTTTTTCTATGGGAGAACACCTGGGAAGGAGCACGTAAGCCAACATTTAAAGAAATAACAATATGTCACATGCACAATTACAGTTCTAAAATAATATTCAAACGTATGCAGGACGACCAGCAACGGCCATTCACATCTAGAGAACAGAGAACACCCATTCTGGGGGTGAATTTCCTTATAAGTAAATTGAAAATGCTCCACGATTTTCAAAGGAAACGCACTAAAGACTAAGAACTGAACTAAATAAAGCTGATAATCAACATGTAATTATCGCGAGAAATAAAATCCCAGAAGGATCTAAACGACTTCCGGGGATGGCCGGTGACAGGCACTTCCGGGAATTCACTGTCGTAAAATAACAACCGCTCAGTCAAATGGTCAATATCTGTTATTTTTTACATTGAAAACAAAACTTTTTATTTATTTTAAGTAGAACTATGAAATAAAAGACACAGGACTCGGTTTTTTACACATAGAAACGTTTTAATAGTAAAATAAAGAAAAGTGGGGCTACCGGACCGCCGGAAGCCAGTGACTGTCGTAAAGCAAGAAGCATAAAGATAATTAGAACCATCATTTCCTCATTTGTAAATTGAAAATAACGTGAAAATTTTTAACACAAAGCTTATGAAAAAGCCTGGACCAACATTTAATAGAATAAAGTGATACCAGACACAATTCTTCCGTAAAACAAAATCCCAAACTCTGTTAACGGCTGGCGTTGGATAGTTAAAAGCATTCGCTGTCATAAAACGTCAAGGACTTAGCCAATTGATTACAATTACTGCATTGTAACTCGAAAGTACCTCAAAACCTTTATTATTATTATTATTTAAGATTTTATTTTTAAGCAATCTGTATACCTAACCCGGAAATCAAGAGTCACAGGCTCTGCCCACTGAGCCAGCCAGGCGCCCCTCAAAACGTTTACTTTTCAGAAAATTTATCAATAGGGAACAAGACCAGAATTCAACAAAATAAATTATGTTAAACATGCAATTATATTATAAACTTAAAGCACTCAATTAACTGAGACGTTAAATTACTCCCCTGTAAATTGAAATTTACACCAAACCATTTAAAGGAAATATATAAGGAGCGCCAGAATCAAAATTCAATTGAATGTATTAAGATAAACATGTAAAATTAAATGCCAAAACAGTGCTCAGTCTTGGCTAGCAAGAGCGGCTAAGGGATATTCAGAGTGTAAAACTTCCAAGTGTCCGGCCGGACAATTTATTTCCAAAAGTGCGCACTGAGAATACTTTCATTTGGAGAATATTTGTGAAACACAGCCAAAATAAAAATTAAACAAACTCAAATACTGCAATGTTGCGATATCATAGGGAAAAAAAGAACCCCACCGCCGTTATATTATAAAATAAAACAAGAAATATGACCCCCGCAGGCATGATTCCCATCAGCGACTTAAAGCAACAAGGTCTTGCCAACCAAACCGCTATTTTTCTTATTCGAAAACTGTAAATAACACTTTTTTTTTTTTTTAATGGAAAACACACGAAAAGCTTCCGGACCACTTTTGGTTGAATACAATGATATTAAATACACAAATACATCACATAAAAATGCAGCGTTCAACGATGAAAATTCCCGGTGGTCAGTGAAACGATCTCTGAGCCGCTCAAGCGGCTTTTTACTCATTTTTACGTTAGAATTATCAGGATTTACCCCCCTTTTAAGGCAACATATAAAGAAGACCATTCCAAATTTTAACCAAATGATATTAAACAAGCAGTCATGTTGTTAAATGAAAGACAAAACTGCGCTCAAAGGCAGGCATCGGCTGTCCTGATCACACACATGCCCCTCAGGGCCTTACTTTCCTTTCTTTCAGATCGAAAATAACAGAAATTCTGTCACTAAGATACTTCACGAAAATGGCCAAGGCCAAGATTTAAACAATACCCAGTGACCATATCCACCCAACAACACTTTACAATAAAAAGCAAAATCAGCTCCCTGGCGGCCAACGGCCGTCACGCTCTCCTGGACCCACGCAAGCTCAGCCAACCGCACCATTTTTCTTCATTTTTTTAAGTTGCAAACACCACAAAACATGAAGACCGCGAATGGTGGAGGGTTCAAGACCCACATTTAAACAAACAAGATGATCTGAAAGACTCATCATGTTGTTACATAAAGCACGACACCGCGCCCAATGGCCGCTAACGGGCCTTCACTTGTCATCAATCCAGAAGCCCATGAGACACATCTGTCAAAGCCCATTAGGACACACCATGTATCCGCTTCTCTTGAAATCACACTTACAAACAGCCAATTATGAAATAAAGTAAATTAAACTTACATTTTTTGAGATCGCAGAAAAAGTAACCGCCATTTTCCATAAATCCCTG
Organism: Phoca vitulina; assembly: GCF_004348235.1. Classification (NCBI taxonomy): domain Eukaryota; kingdom Metazoa; phylum Chordata; class Mammalia; order Carnivora; family Phocidae; genus Phoca; species Phoca vitulina. Next base: position 11,128,017 of record NW_022589742.1, read on the forward strand.
AGTGCAACCATCCACGGAAGCTGCATTGTACAATCCAGATTTTAATGGAAACGCGCCTGGTCACGTGGTAGAGCTTCTTTAACCTCCTTTCTATGTATGGTCCCGCCCTCAAACGTCATCATTGGAGGGCCTGCGATGATTGACAGGCAGACTGTCCACTCTCTTCAGGTCTATGAGTAGAAACTGCCATATCTCCAGGTCCAGCTAAATGACTCAAATCTTTGCTCATATTGTTGTCTTTCTACATCTACGTCCATCCCTCAATGCCTAACTCCCCCAGTTAGTCCTTTGCACATGCCTTTTCCTTTGGTTTTAGTCATCTCAGACTTTGGAAATCTTGCTAACAGAGTTTATCCCCATCTAGTTCAATTGCATCCTCCTCCAGGAAGCCTTCCATGCTTTACTCCTCCCATCCCTAGAGGTCGATGTCAGTTCTTCTTTGCTGTTAGATATGGACATGAAGAAACATTAGATCAGAGAAGCAGGGGAATCATGTGGGCTTTGCGATCAGACAGTACTGGGCTGGACACAGTGTGAAGGACCCAAGGTTTGCACCTGGAATTTTGGTGAAGTCAGTTAAGGCTGCAGAAATCTGGGGAAAGTCCAGGGAAAAACTGACAATAAGGTAACTCACAGGAGCCTCCCAGGATTCATCCCAGCAATAAATTCAAACAACTCCCAACCACGCTTTTCAGGATTTTCATATCCTTTCCACCCTTTCTCTCTGGGGAAATCTTGCCATCTCTTGGAGGCTCAGGCATAACTCAGTTCTCTTTTTCCTTCTCTGATTTCATGTTCCCTCCTCCAATCCCAAGAGAAGTTATTTCTTTTGTTGCTATAGGATGAAACATAAAGGGACTCTGTATCTCTGCTGCGAAGGTCACGAAGTTTCACGATTATTCAAGGTGAGACTGGAGGTCCACTTCTTTTCAGGAGGCTATCTGCTGAGTAATTTTTGCAGCTGCTCTCAATTTGTGAGTTCTGCAAGCTGGGAGGTGCAACTCCCTGGGAGCTGACTACCTTGAATGTTCAACTCCCTACACTCTATCATGGCAGGTGGACCCCATAGCCACTGGGTCACGTTAGTTGGACTTCACACTCACAGTGTCCACTGCCCCTGGGAAGGACACTCTCATGCTAGCACTATCCTTCCCCTATTCGTCAGGGTCTGGGAGGAGTTGTGAGGCTTTATTGTGTGAACAGTGTTACGCGATAGTTTATGATGCTGCCCTACTCACTGTAATGGTTAATTTTCTGTGTCCGCTTGACTGGCCATGGGATGCCCAGATTCCAGGTTATTTCTGGTTGGATCTGCGAGGGTGTTTCTGAATGAGACGTGGGGTGAGCATGATCCAAACTCACTGAGGGCCTGAATATAACACAAGGCAGAGGAAGGAAGGATTGTCCCCTTTTCTCTTGCCTCACTACTTGAGGTGGAACATCTCATCTTCTCCTGCCCTTAGACTGGGATTCATATCATGTCTCCCCTGGTTCTCAGGCCTTCAAACTCAAGACTGATTTACACCATCGGCTTTCCTGAGGGTTCCAGATGGCAGATAGGAGATCGTGGGACTTCTCGGCCTCCAAAAATGTGTGAACCAAATTCCTCATAATACATTTTCTGTTATATTTATCTATCTAAACCTAGACCTCGATATATATCTCCTATTGGTTCTGTGTGTCTGGATAACACTGACTAATATACTTGGACTATCTCAGCTAGCTGCAGCTGTTAGAGATGGCTTCATAGGCCGCAAATAGAACTCTGGAGAAACAGCAAAACCAAATAAAGTAAAATTAGTTCCAGACTATGGGTGAGGAAACGAAGACAGCAGAAACAGACAGCCTGATAGGTGGGCAGCGCTAAGGACACGGCCACTGGCCCGGATGGGTGTCTTTTCCACTAGGGCCTGGCCACTGGTTTACAAACTCAGAGTAGGCTTATGGTTGAGCTCTTCCAGAGCCGGGGCTGGGGGTAAGAATTTCACCAAGATCTAGAGGGCAGGAGAGTTGTGGCAGGCTTTGTCCGGCAACCAGGGGAGGGATGGATTTGGGAAGTTAATCCACAGGGAGAGAGAAGGGAAGAAAGACTGGAGCTGTTGATGTGAATCCTGTCCCAGGATCTGCCAACCCTTTCGACATCTGTCACTAAGGCTTGTCCGTCTGACTGGTTCTGTGGATGGACACGTGCTGGACCCTTTCAATGCCTGGCATGTGATGACCAATACCACACAGGTCCTGTTTTTCCAGTCATGTATGCCTCCTTCATCTTTGTGTCACCGATCATTCCTGTCCCATTCACACTCTATCCCAGGCCAATGGCCTGGGTTTCTACCTGTCTGGGAGGCACTACCAAACACTACTTATCCACTATGCATTATGGCTGGTGGTCACGTTTGTGGGCTGGACCTCTGTTGCTTGGATTCATATACCGGCTCTTCCTCCTATCAGCTGGGTAACTTTAGATGATTTTTTTTTTTTTAAAGATTTTTTATTTATTTATTTGAGAGAGAGAATGAGAGAGAGCAAGCACATGAGAGGGGGGAGGGTCAGAGGGAGAAGCAGACTCTCTGCCGAGCAGGGAGCCCGATGTGGGACTCGATCCAGGGACTCCAGGATCATGACCTGAGCCGAAGGCAGTCGCTTAACCAACTGAGCCACCCAGGCGCCCGCCTTTAGATGATTTTTGTGCCTCAATTTTTTCATCTGTTAAATGAACGTGCCAATAAGAACCATCTCATTGGGCTGTTGTAATATTCATTGAGTTAATGCCAGGCCCTTTCTTGGCGCCTGGAGCCTTCCCATACCAATGTAGCTCATATAAATCTGCATTTTCTAATTACCATTCAAAGCACATAATCCGCATTTACAACACTATCCAGTTCTCCTATTGTTTGTTCCACAACTTTATCCCTTTCATCTGTGGTAATTTCTCCATGCTAATTAATAAATCAATTAGTCCTAAATTTTCATTTATCTATGTCTCATATCTCCTTTCTAAATGTATCACCAGTTTCCCATATATAATGATACAGTATAGCTCAGTATATAGCACGGCATATATGGGGATTCAAGAAGTTCATATGTAGGTACTGAAATAGAACCCTTCACTGGGAGATCTCCAGAAATACTCCTTCTTGAGGAGTTCCCAAACTCTCTCGTCCAATGGCTGGTTTTGCCAGGAGGCACAGTGGGAGTGGGGCTCCGATAGAGGAGTTGGCAAAGGGTCCTTGAAGATTTGGTTGACTACCTCAGGCCAGTCTGCCAGGAAGTGCACCAGGCTGAAATTTGCACCGCATGAGAGTTGATGGGGCCTAGGAGAGAGGGGAGGCAGTTTAAAGGACGAGGGATCGTTCCAGGGAGATGATGAAGCCATTTACTTCCCTTGTGAGGATCGGGTGGGTTGTGAGCACCGGGGAGAAGTAAACACGTCAAAGGCCGAGCCCGTCCTGTACCTGTCTCACTGTGGTACAGAAAGACAAGGCTACCCCCAAGTCCCGAGAGCCCATACATACACACACTCTGATATAATTGTGATATTGTGATATATATATCAGGACCTCACAGATATGCACAACTCAATGACTTATCCCAAAGAAAACCTGGAATCATCCACTAAAAGAAACACACCTGGCTAACCACCTTGAAACCCCACACCTGGTCCCTCTTAATCACAATATTCTTCCTCCTTCTCAAAGGTCACCACTATCCTGACTTTCAGAACAATCTCTTCCCTTTCCTTTTAGTTGCACTGACAAAGCTTGCATCCGTAAATACTAAGCTTTGCCAGTTTAAAAAAAATTAAACAGCCCGCCGTCTCCCCCCATTTTTGGATATATGACTCACAGGAAATTGTTCAAATGAAAATGGGAAGAACCCTCTACTCCAAGAAAGAAAACATTTCCATCACCCCAAAAGCCCCCCCCCCGTGCATTTTCCCATTTTCCTATTCAATCCCTCCTCCCGCCTTCAAAGAATATACATTCTTAGTCATTGTTAGTGGTGCTCTGTGCATCTCCATTAGACCCTATTTGCTATGAAAAATATTTAATTTCCTTACTGATTCTTTTTCTGCTTGTTCTATCAGTCACTGAGAAAACTGTATTAAATATCTTCCACCATGATCATGGGTTTGTAATTCTATTTCTCCTAAAGGTTCTCTCCAATTGCCATTATATATTTTTCATTTGCTAAGACTCGCATAAAAACAGTAACTGTTACATATTTCTAGTGAATTGAACCCCTTACCATTATCATACTTATTTTTTAAAAGATTTATTCATTTATTTGAGAGAGAGAGCACACACACGAGCTGGGGGGGGGGGGGAGGGCAGAGGCAGAAGGAGAAGCAGACTCCCCGCTGAGCAGGGAGCCCCAAGACCCCGGGATCAGGACCTGAGCTGAAGGCAGACGCTTAACCGACTGAGCCACCCAGGCACCCCGATCTCTCTGCATTTTAAACCCCATAAGGCAGTATTCTCTCAGATCTGCCCACATATCTTTCCAATACATCACTTTTCACTTATTTTAAAATTTTTCTTTGGCTTGAGGAATATTTGTTAGTATTTTCTTGAAGTACCATTCTGCTGGTGACACATTCTCTCAAGTTTTTCTTTTTTGTGTACAAAAATACCTTTTTTTCATCTTCATTTTGAAATATATTGCGGCAGGGCAAGGATGTTTCCATCGGAAATTATTCTCTTTTAATACATAGAAGATGATATTTCATTTTCTAGTGGTTTCCATTTTTTACTATTGAGAAGTCAGCTCTCGGACTCATTATTGCTACTATGGTGGTAATTTGCTTTTATCCTCTGAAAGTCTTAGAATTTTTCTATTTGCCTTTGGTTTTCAATTGCTTTTCTAAGATGTGCTTAGGTGTAGATTTCTTTCATTTTTCTCTGCGAGCTGTTTGTTCTCAGCTAATGTCTGCTCAAACACTGCTTTGCCTCATTCTCTTTCCTGTCCTTCTGAAACTCCAATTGTCATCTCTTCCTTTCAAACAATCCTCTATGTGTCTTACCTCACCTGTATTTTTCTTCTGTTTATCTTTCTGTGTTTCATTCCGGATATTTTCTTATGACACATCTTTTGGTCCACTGTTTACCTCTTAAGCTGGGTCTGACCTGTGCTTACACACATCCACTGAAGGAGGGAGTCCCTGTCATGGACTCCTTTCTCAGCGTCTGCCAACCTGAAAAGCCAAAGCACAGAAGGTAACTGAGGCTTGCTCCATGTGGAACCTGGGAGAGAGGAAAGGACTCTTATCCTGGACATCTGGGGTCGATTCTCAAGGCTCTCGGCAAGAGGATGATGATGCAGCCATGCGGTAGGCAGTCTGAGGCCTGATGACGGCAATCTGGGTTACAGAAGGCTCTCATGAAGGAAACAGTCTCACAGTACAAATGTAGGGATATGGCAGACCAGGTTGAAAGTCCCAACCTAAAGAATTGACACTATTTGACATGTTACAACTCCCTGAAAAAGTTCCATTCTAGGACATTGTTTATTTAACCTGACTGGGAGGTAGCTGTGAGAAAGCCCTCTCATCATGGCATTTACTGGAAAAAAAAAAAAAAAAAAAAAAAAACCCAAGATCAGAGACAATTGTTTAACATCAAGATCACCTGAGGTTGCCAGCATCTTGTATTTTAGTCAGGGTAAAAGATAATAAAACCCAACTAATAAATAATAATATATTTGTGAATATCTGTTGAAACAAGTCATCCCCCATTACCCTTGTATTTCAAAAATTTCCACCCTAATTTTGGTTGTTTATTCTTCCATATGAAAGTTAAAATCAGCTTGTCTAATAAAAAATATCCTCTTTGTGTTTCTGGTAAGATTATGTTGGGGGAAAATAGTGCACATAATTGTATTAAAAGTAATATTGGCACATCGCCTGACCTGATCACTGGTCATGTGTTGAAAGTATAACTTAACTTAGGGAAATTTAATGTCTTTGTGCTGTTGAGTCATCCTACCCCAGATCTGGGGGTATCATTCGACTTGTTAGAATATTCTTTTATATCGGTCTTTACCTTTAAGACACTACTTCCTGCGTTTTTTTTTACAATTAAAATACATATTCCTGGCACTATTTCCTTTGAATTGCTATTCTGAATAGGGTCTTTAACGTCATTGTACGTTTTAACTGATTATTTTCTACATATATGAAAGCTGGTGATACATTTATATTAATTTGTACTCAGCCACAAATTGAATTCAGATATGACATATCATGGCTAATTTCCCTTTCTCCTTTCCATTTTTTAAAAGTAAGCTCTAGCCTAATGTGGGGATTTAACTCACCACTGGAAGATCAAGAGTTGCGTGCTCCACTGAAGGAGCCAGCCAGGTGCCCCTCCCTTCCAATTTGATAAATCTTAGTTATTCTTTTGCTTTTTTCTTGATGTATGAACATGTATAAAGTCACGTTTAAAGCATCCAACCACTCATATCTGTCTTCCAGTTTCGATATTGATTATTCTCTTCTGGTCTCTTAATATAGCATATTAAGAGACTTCTTAACTTCCAACTATTTTACATTTCCCAGTCATGGCACATCATTCTTAAATATGCTTTCTGCATTATGTTGGCTATTATTCAGGGTTTTCTCATTAATGTTGCAGGGAATATCTGCTGCCTGGGTGCCAATAACCTCTGGCTAAGATATGCATGAATAAGCAGGAAAATGTGTTCACAGAAGCTCATGCAAAGGGCGTCCAGAGGCAAAGGGTCCTCTAAGGAACTGGAAGGGCAGAGACCCTGTACACCAAACAGACTCCTCAAAACCACAGCACTTGGCCCTCCCTCCCTTCTCCACGTGCACTCGCGGCCCTCCTCACCGCCGACCAGGTGCCCGGGGCTCCGCCCCTGGCAGGCCACCGCCCCCCCGTGGGAACCGCGGCCCCGCCCCTACATTCTGACCCCGCCTCCTCGAGCGGCCGTTGGGCCCGTCGTTCCCACGTTCACCCTAGTCCTAACGCACCGCCCCGCCTTTCGCGCCTGCGCCCTAGCGATCACCCGGCCTCGGGGGCGGAGCCCTGACAGGCCACGCCCATATGGCCCGGGCCCGCCCCCGCGCACACGCACTTCCCGCCACGCCTCCCCGCCCGCCTCAACCCAGCCCCGCCCAGCCCGGCCGAGCCCAGCGAGCGCGAGCGCAGCGCGATGGACGGCCGAGTGCAGCTGATCAAGGCCCTCCTGGCCCTGCCCCTGCGGCCCCAGACCCGGCGGTGGAGGAACCCGATTCCCTTCCCCGAGACGTTTGACGGCGACACCGACCGGCTCCCGGAGTTCATCGTGCAGACGGGCGCCTACATGTTAGTGGACGAGACCCTGTTCTCCAGCGATGCCCTGAAGGTGACGTTCCTCATCACCCGCCTCACCGGGCCGGCCCTGCAGTGGGTGATCCCCTACATCAGGAAGGAGAGCCCCCTCCTCAATGATTACCGGGGCTTCCTGGCCGAGATGAAGCGGGTGTTTGGCTGGGTGGAGGACGAGGACTTCTAGGCCGGGAGCCCCTCGGGCCCGGGGGCGGGTGCTCGGGGGAGGGTCCGCTGCGCCCGTCGCCGCCGCCCAGATGGCCGCGGGCGTCGCCCCGCCGCGCCCCCCCCCCCCCCCCCCGCCCCCCCCCCGGGGGCCCCCCCCCCCCCCCCCCCCCCGCCCCCCCCGCGCAGTGCTTGCCTTTGTTCCAGGAATAGCGCTCCAGGTCCCCGCCGCCGCCTCCGGGCCCCGCTCCGGAGCGCGCCGCCGCCCTCTGCGGCCAGCCGGGCCCCTCCCGTGCGCACTTGGACTCGGGCCCGCGCTCCCGCTGCGGGCGGGGCTCCCGTTACACGCCGGGCCGACCACCCACAGCCCGGCCGCCGCGGGCCGCCTCCGCCGGACTGAGCGCCAGGCCTGCAGCGCGCTGCCCGGAGACCCGCGCTGCCGCCGCCGTGCCCCGCGCGCCACCGACGGCCTGCGGCCTGCGGCGATCTGGGCGCAGCCAGGAAGTATCTGAGCCGGCCGCGGCCCCTGGACAGTGACTCCAGCAGCTCGCCACCCCCCAGCCCCGGAGGGGCCGGCCAGCCTCTCGCCTGCCGCGGGACCCGTTGCCCCCCCTCCTCCCAGAGACCTCTTCTCTTCTGCTCCTGCCAGATGGCCGCCAGGTCCCGGGGGTGCCTGGCAGCCAAATCCAGCCACTCGTTTTCTTTCTCCCGTGGACCTGTTCGTTTTGCCCAGAACCCGGTTCTCTTCTCAGTTTGCATTATTTTCTTAGTTATGTGTTTGTTGGTCAGCATTATAACTTCGACATTCTACACACCTCCTCAACACTACCTGGACAAACGTTTTTTCCTTCTTTTCAATAATGCTGTTAAAAAAGAAATGTCTCAATAAATATGGCACTTCTCCTTCCCTGTTTCTGTAAAGGGGTCCATGTCTTGTTCAGAAGAGCTTTCCCTTGCAATTCCATGAGTAATATTAGAGACACTCTCCTCTTTGTTGACTCTTGCATATAAAACATCAAAGTTAGAATCCTCAGGTGGTCCTGGGGATGGAGACCCCACCGGCAACTGATCAATCCCAGATGATGACTCCTTTGAACCAGTTAGGATTGTTCCAAGCCTCTTAAGAAATGGATCTTTATTTTGGCTAAGGCACTGTGAGAAGTCAACCAGGAGGTTACTCAGAAAATGTTTTCTCATTTCCAAAAAGTCATTTGAATGTACCCAAATTGTCAAAGACCATTCATTCCACATAGATGGTGAAAAATGTCAGTTTTATTTAACCCATTTTTCAGGAAACCAGCAGAATGATATAGGTGCTTTAAAAAAACATTTATAGAACCTTCATTATGTGGGTACTGGGGGTGGGGAAAAGCATGCAGAAATGAGATTGTTTATGTACAAACTTGGTTGATGACCTATAGAACAATAAACGTATAAACTTACCTAACAAGCAGGAAAAAGTCATTGCTTCTTGTTTATCCACAGTGTAACCATTTATATTTATAGTACTGTAAAAAGCTTGCACTCCCTCACCAATTGTTGGCCATCAAAATTAAATATCCTGAGTCAAATGACCCATAAGTCGGCTTATACGCAGTACTGTGGTGTGATGTTTAAAGGTTGTACCATCAACTTTCTGTCTCATTTCCAAGTTTTGGTGATTTTCCAGAACAGAGGATAGTAAAATAAATTACCCAGTGTTTGTTTTGTTTTGTTTTGTTTTTTTTACTTCTTATTCCTCTCTCCATCTCTTTCTTCATTTGAGCAGGTAAGCATTTGCCATTCATATGTTGTGGTTCGAGGACTGTAGATGGAGCTGGAGGTACATTACCTGCATTATGTGCCTTGACTATTTTTTGTTCCTCCAAATAGTGAAACCACCATTAACTTGCAATTTGGCATGTAATAGATCCAAGTCTTGAAGTCAGAGGAAAAATTGGAATTGCTTAACGAAATGAAGTTTTTAAAATTCACAGCATTCTTAAAATGAAAGCAGGTTAATTAGGGGCTTTTAACTCAAGGTGCTGGCAGTTGGCCTTCTGGGTGGGTAGAAAAGATGATTGTTTTAAGTATATTCACCGTTCTTTTTTTTTTTTAAGATTTATTTGACAGAGACATAGTGAGAGAAGGAACACAGGAGGGGGAGTGGGAGAGGGAGAAGCAGACTTCCCGCTGAGCAGGGAGCCTGATGCGGGGCTCGATCCCAGGACCCTGGGATCATGACCTGAGCCTAAGGCAGACACTTAACGACTGAACCACCCAGGCGCCCCTCACTGTTTGGTTTTAAACATAGATTCTGCTAAAGTGGTTTGCAAAGTGTTTGGAAACACTTTATGGAGTCGGTCTAGGGTATTCCCTACACTCTGTGTCCACCTGGCTCTAGACAGAGGGAGGAAGGGCAGGAACTTCTGGGTATGTTTTCAATGATGTCAGCACCCCCCCCCTTTCTCACCCATCGGAAATGCCCTGCAGTTTTCTTCTTCCCGCCAGGGTGGCTCTGTTTGGGACTGTTCCTTCATCTGTTCTAGTTGTATCATCCCCGGCCCTTTATTGTGATAAAAATGTGTGGGAGATGGTTAATAGTTCTCAAGAATTAATCCTGAGCATTTTCACAAGATTCTATAAAGGGAGAGAAGGAAGAAATGGAATTTGTAAGGGAGAAGGGAGGCTCTTTTTCATCAGTGTCTCACTTCAGGCTGCTGTAATAAAATGCCCCCGGTTGGGTGCCTTAAACAAAAGAACGTTTATTTCTCACAGTTCTGGAGGCTGGGAAAGGCAAGGTCAAGGTACTGCTACATTGGGTGCCTTGTGAGGGCTCACTTCCAGGTTTGCAAGCAGCTGCCTTTTTGCTGTATCCTCACATGGTCATAAGACATAGGTAGAGAGTTCTGGTCTCTTCCTCTTATAAGGGCACTAATCCCACCATGGTGGCTCCAATCTCATGACCTCACCCACACCTAATAACGTCCACCAGTGCCCTACGTCCAAATACCATCACATTGGCAGGTGGGGCTCCGACATACGGATTTGGGAGGGGGACACGCATTTGGCCCATGTAATGACGTTGCCACCTCACCCCTAACAGTTGTCCTCGGTTTGTTTCCCTCCCATCGTTCCCAGCAGTTCAGTCTCTGCCTCCACCATGAGGCCCCACCTCAGAAGTGAACACCAAAGGAGGGAGAAACATAAAGACTGATTTTTTTAAAAAAGGGTTTAAAAAGAGGCACGAGAGAGAAAAGGCAATTAACCTTTTTTTTTTGGAGGTTGGGGCCAATATTGACTTGAAGTCTACAATTAGGATAGCATTACACAAATTTTGTGACTCACATGGACAAAAAATGTAATATGTAGACACAGAGGGGACAAAGTGGCCTTTGGTTTAGTGTCCTGAGATATTGGGTTGCAGGGCCATCCTGGTAGAGAACTTGTGTAATGAGTGGCTTGAAAGTACGATTCTCAAATTGTTGCAACCAGAATTCTCACACAGCTTGGTGATGAATGACTGTCAAAGTCTCATTTAATTTATTATTCAGGAAATCAGCGGAATGACAGAGCTGTTTCAACATCATTTTGTGGAGAAAGGAATGCAGTAATACAATTGTTAATTTAGGTACAAGCCTTGTTGATGTCCAGAAAAATAGCACTTCTTACTATATTTCTACAAATTAACCTCTTAAATCTCCAGTATGTTTTCAATTTTCACAAGGCCGACTTTATTTCACTGAAAAGATGTCCTTGAATTAGAGATAAAGGCCTCTATAATAACAAAACAGCTGGAGGGGCGCCTGGGGGGCTCAGTCGTTAAGCCTTTGGCTCAGGTCATGATCTCGGGGTCCTGGGATCAAGCTCTGCATCGGGCTCCCTGTTCCGCGGGAAGCCTGCTTCTCCCTCTCCCGCTCCCCCTGCTTGTGTTCCCTCTCTCGCTGTGTCTCTCTCTGTCAAATAAATAAAATCTTAAAAAAAGAAAAAAACAGCTGGTGAAGTTTGAGCCCTTCCTATGTCCCTGGACATTTACACAGCTGTTCTTATGTAATCCTCAACATCCCCCATGAGGTAAGCACCGTTTATTGTTGAGGAAACTGAGGCTTGGCATGGCCGATTCATCTGCCCGAGGTCCTACAGCTACAAAGTGGTAGAGCTAAGACTGACGCTGAAGACACCAGGGACCCGCACAAGGAACCAATATGCCATTTGTCCTGGGGTCATTTTGAGTTTTAACAGCTTTCTTGACATGTCATTTACATACCATAAAATTCACCCAATTAAAGTGTACAAATCAATGCCTTTTTGTTTAGTTACAGAGTTATACAAGCCTCGCCATAATCTCATTTTAGAACGTCTTCATCACCCCCAGAAAGAAACATATCTGTTATCAGTCACTCCCTGTCTTAGTTCAGGCTACTATAACAAATAGCATGGACTGGGTGGCTTTAAAAACAAAACATTTATTTCTCAGTTCTGGAGGTTGGGAAGTCTGAGATCAAGCTGCTGGCAGATTCAGTGTTGGGGACGGACACCTTTCTTTGCATGCAAATGGCTGCCTTCTTGCTCTATCCTCACATTGCGCTGGGCAGCAGGGGAACGGAGAAGGGGAGGTTTTTGGTTTCTTTTCTTTTTTTTTAAGTAATCTCTACACCCAACGTGGGGCTCGAACTCACAACCCCGAGATTAAAAGTCGCATACTCTTCCGACTGGGCTAGCCAGGTGCCCCTTTGGTTACTTTATTGAGATAGGATTGATACATAAAAAGCTATACATATTTACTGTATACAACTTGGAGATTTTGGGGATAAGTATACATCTGTAAAACCATCACCATCATTGAAGCCATAGACATAATCCATCACCTCCCAATGTTTCCTCCCACCCCCCCTTATTATCTGTGTGTGTGGGGGGTATGCACACTTAACATAAGATCTACCGGAAAACTTGACATAAGATCTCTTAGAAGAACACATGGGGGGAAAAAGCTCCTTGACATTGGTCTTGGCAATGATTTTTTGGATATGACACCAGAAGCACGGGTAACAGAAACAAAAATAAACAAGTGGGATTTCATCAGACTAAAAGGCTTCTTTTTTTAAGATTTTATCTTTAAGTAATCTCTGCACCCAATGTGGGATTTGAACTTACAACCCTGAGATCAAGAGTCACATGCTCTACAGACTAAGCCTCCCAGACACCCCATTTCAGTATTATTTATAATAGCCAAGATATGAAAAGAACCTAAATATCCATCAATAGGAGAATGGGTAAAGAAAATTTACTACCAGGTAAGCAAGACCTGCAAGGTGGTATCTGAAAATGATGGAATTTTAGAATGGGTAGTGGAGGAGGAAGAGGATCAGTCGGTTGTGGCCTGAAGACCAATTCCAAGGACAGTGGCTGCAGTTCATTGCACTAATCTACATTTTCTAGGTTTTCTCTCAGCCAGATGCCCCCCTTCTTTTTTTTCCCCTTTATACTCCTTTTTTGTTCTCAAATCCAGAAGATCCATTAGTGAAAATAATTGCTTCTTAAATTTATTAACTTCATCCAAAATAATTAAATTCTATGGGGTGAAACAATACTGTTTTGAAACTTGGTTTGTTTGTTCATTGTTTATTTAAGTTTTTATTTTCATTCCAGTTAGCTAACATACAGTGTTATATTAGTTTCAGGGGTAGAATACAGTGATTTCTTGTCCTTTCATTTCTACCGCTTCTTTATCCTCCACAGGTATTTCCCCCAACAAATTTCTTGAATGTCTAGTTCTATCTTGGCATCTGCTTTTCAGAGAATCTCAAATCATGGAAGTCAAAATTATAAATTGGATTTCATATAAACTATTGAAAAATGTTACATTTCAAGACATAGCTTTCAGAAAATTGAAGAGCAAGGTACAGGCCTAGAGAAAATATTTAAAATACATGTATCAAATAAATAAATAATAAATAAATCTGGCAAAGGGGTGTTACACACAATATATAAAGAACTACTGGGGCGCCTGGGTGGCTCAGTTGGTTAAGCGTCTGCTTTCAGCTCAGGTCATGATCTCAGGGTCCTGGGATCAAGTCCCATGTCAGGCTCCCTGCTCAGCGGGAAGTCCGTTTCTCCTTCTGCCCCACCCCCTGCTCTCTCTCTCTCAATCAAATAAATAAATAAAATATTAAAAAAAAGAACCATAACTCAATAGTAAGAAGAAAAACGGGGATGCCTGGCTGTCTCAGTCAGTGGAGCATCCAACTCTGGATCTTGGAGTTGTGAGTTTGAGCACCACATTGGGGTGTAGAGATTACTTAAAAATAAAAATCTTTAGGGGCGCCTGGGCGGCTCAGTCGTTAAGCATCTGCCTTCGGCTCAGGTCATGGTCCCAGGGTCCTGGGATCGAGCCCCGCATCGGGCTCCCTGCTCAGCGGGAAGCCTGCTTCTCCTTCTGCCCCACCCCCTGCTCTCTCTCTCTCGATCAAATAAATAAATAAAATATTAAAAAAAAGAACCATAACTCAATAGTAAGAAGAAAAACGGGGATGCCTGGCTGTCTCAGTCAGTGGAGCATCCAACTCTGGATCTTGGAGTTGTGAGTTTGAGCACCACATTGGGGTGTAGAGATTACTTAAAAATAAAAATCTTTAGGGGCGCCTGGGCGGCTCAGTCGTTAAGCATCTGCCTTCAGCTCAGGTCATGGCCCCAGGGTCCTGGCATCAAGCCCCACATCGGGCTCCCTGCTCAGTGGGGAGTCTGCTTCTCCCTCTCCCACTCCCCCTGCTTGTGTTCCCTCTCTCGCTGTGTCTCTCTCTGTCAAATAAATAAATAAAATCTTTTAAAAAAAGAAGAAAAATGACAATTAAAAAATGGCCCAGCAAATTGCACCTGGGTGGCTCAGTTGGTTGAGCGTCTAGCTCTTGATTTTGACTCAGGCCATGATCTCAGGGTGGTGGGATCGAGCCCCAGGAGAGGCTCCACTCTCAGCAGGGAGTCTGCTTCTCTCCTTCTCCTTCTCCCTCTGCCCTTTCCCGCCCTGCTCCTGTAGGAGCTCGCTCGCTCTCACTCTCTCTCTCTCAACAAACAAACAAACAAACAAACAAACAAATAAATCTTTAAAAAAAGAAGAAAAATGACAATTTACAAAATGGCCCAGCAAGGGGTGCCTGGGTGGCTCAGTCGGTTAAGTGTCTGACTCTTGATTTCAGCTCAGGTCATGATCTCAGGGTTATGAGATCGAGCCCTGTGTTAGCTCCGTGCTCAGTGGGGAGTCGGCTTGAAGCTTCTCTCCCTCTCCCCCTCCCCCCACTCACTCTCTTTCTCTCAAATACATAAATAAATCTTTAAAAAAAATTAAATTAAAAATAATAAATGAAAAGTACATTAAAATAATGACAATACCAAGTGTTAGTGAGGCTGTGGAGGAAATGGAACTTTCATATATTGCTGGCAGGACTATGTAATTGTAAAACTATCTTGGGAAACAGTTTGGCAGTTTCTTACAAAGTTAAATATACACCAACCATATAACTTAGAAATTCCATTTCTGGGTATTTGCCCTAGAAATGAAAACATATGCTCAAATAAAGACTTGCATAATTATTTTCATAGTAGCTTTATTTATAATGCCTAAAAGTTGAAACTACCCACATTTTCATCAAACAGATTAATAAGACAAATACGGTATATCCATGTGTTGGAATACTCCCTAGCAATAATAAGGAATGAACTACTGACACGTGCTATAATATGGATGAATATAAAAACATTATGCTGAGGTCAAAGAAGTATAGGGAAGGAAATATACTTCCTCTACCTTTCAAGGTTGTCCAGCTGGACTAAGAATTAAATTTATATTTTTAAGTGGGGATGGGGGGGAAGGGCAGAGGGAGAGGGAGAGAGAGGATCTTAAGCAGGTGTGGAGCTTGGGTTGGGGCTCGATCTCACAACCCTGAGATCGTGACCTGAGCTGAAATCGAATCGGACGCTTAACCGACTGAACCACCCAGGCGCCCCTAAAAATTAAATTTAAATGAGATAGATTAACAGGGGAAAAAAACCAGAATTTTCTTACGCACGCATGAAGGCCCAATAATGAAAATGAGACCTAAAGAAATGACCAAGGCAGGCAGTTTTTATATTTTGTAGACAAACTGACAATAAATCTGTGAGGAATTAACAAGATGACGGAAATGGATGCTTGGGAGTTTTAATTCCTAAGGGATTCTAAGCAGAATTTGGGTTAAGGCAGTAGATAAGTAAAAAAGTAACAAGGTTTGTTTCTACAGTCTTCTCAGCTGTAGATTTCCTATCTCTGGTAATAAGGATGTCTTTTTTACTTAGTACAGCGAGGGTACCTTTCATGTTAGAGGTTGATTTCCTGCTTTCAGGGGAACAGAGGAGGGTCTGAGTGTCTTTGTACCGGCTGCTTTCCCATTAGCTTCAATTCAAAATAATCAGTATGCCATTGTACATTTTGAGTGGCCTGCCCTTGGCCCCTACAGAAGCCGGACATAAAATAGTACATAATGTATAGTTACTTTTTTTTAAAAGATTTTATTTATTTATTTCACAGAGAGAGAGATAGCGAGAGAGGGAATACAAGCAGGGGGAGTGGGAGAGGGAGAAGCAGGCTTCCTGCTGAGCAGGGAGCCCGATGCGGGGCTCGATCCCAGAACCCTGGGATCATGACCTGAGCGGAAGGCAGACGCTTAACGACTGAGCCACCCAGGCGCCCCTATAGTTACATTTTTTTTTTTTTTTTTACAGATTTTATTTATTCATTTGAGAGAGAGAGAGACAGAGAGAGAGACAGAGAGCACGAGCTGGGAGCACAGGGAGAAGCAGGCTCCCTACAGGGAGCCAGATGCGAGACTCGATTCCAGGACTCTGGGATCATGACCTGAGCCAAAGACAGATGCTTAACCGACTGAGCCACCCAGGCGCCCACGTATAGTTGCATTTACATGAAGTCCTAGAATTGGCAAAACGCATCTATAGTGCTAGGTTGCTTGGACTAGGGCTGTGAGTGGTCGCAAAGGGGCACAAGCAAACATTTTGGAGCGATGGAAATGTTCTATATCTCCACTATAGTGGTGTTGACACGTACATATATATGTACTACATATATACGTACTGTGGTGTACGGCCTAAAACTAAGGCCCAATATTATGGGCTGCCTTGATGTCTGGGGAAATCAGGAAGACCTCAAATGCCTTAACCGCCCTAACCATGAGTTCCCCTCCCCACTCTGCTCCCACAGCCAAACAACCCTTCTCAGCAAGACCAAGTACAGTGCTTGCTTATCCCTGAGTAGTGGGTTTCGGTTTCCCGACAGCACAAGGAATAATTCAATGAGGCATTATCCAAAGAAGCCAATCACATCTCTCCCAGGAACCAGGGCCACCACACCTGGATACCACAAAGCCTGCCGCCACAGTCCCTGCTTGTTCACTCTGTGCCCAAGTGCAACCCCCCCCCCACCTCCTCAGTATGGCATTCCTCCTCCAGGTTGTCAGTACATGTGACTAATAAAACTGCTGTTGATCTTGTCTGTCCAGTGTCGGGTGTGGTGTGTTCGGCCATCCCCATAACCCTATAGGAGGCAATGAAAACACTCTCATACACCCAAACACGTGTAGGTATGCATTTCACAGTGCACTGAAACCTTGACTTTAAAGGAGTGATTTTACTGTATGTAAATTATAACTCAATTTAAAGTTTATTTTTATTTTTATTCATTTATTTTTTAAGTAGGCTTCGCATCCAGCGTGGAGCCCAACTCGAGGCTTGAACGTCCGACCCTGAGATAAGACCTGAGCTGAGACTGAGTCGGACGTTTAACCCACTGAGCCACCCGGGCGCCCCTGAAGTTGATTTTTAAACCTGCCACAAATGGATTGAATATTCACAACTTAATGAGATTTGTCCTATTTCAGTATGACGCCATGTGAAAGTTTGAGGACCTATGGGATGCCCATTAGAGGAGCCACTAAAATAGACTTGGTGGTTCAGGAAGAACTTCTGAATGAAATGAACAGATCCAGCAAGTAAGAAATAGTCTTATTAGCCTGGTGAAAATTATGGGAAAGTAGGGGCGTCTGGGCAGCTCAGTTGGTTAAGTGTCTACCTTCAGCTCAGGTCATGATCTCAGGGTCCTGTGATCGAGCCCTACGTCAAGCCCCGCGTTGGGCTCCCTGCTCAGCAGGGTCTGCTTCTCCCTCTCCCTCTGCCCCTCCCCTCTGCTTGTGCTCTCTCTCGCTCTCTCTCAAATAAATAAATAAAATCCTTTAAAAAAATTATGGGAACACAAAGAATACAAAATATCCCAGGCAAAGGAATAAACAAGCTAGAGAGAGCCTGGCCCACGTCAGATCCAAGAATAGCCCAATTCCTCAGCAGAGACTTTGGCCCATCCCAGAGTCCTCTTTTTCCCAAATTCCACTTCCCAGCTAATTACTAAGAGTTCTAATGAATCTCAACGTCACTTTTATCTTCCCATCCTCTTTGTCTTGAAGCCCTCGATAGCTTTCACCTGCAAAATACTCATTGCTGGACTTGACCCACATTCCATCCTTCCACAATCTATGTTCAATGTCAGCCCCAGAATGAACATTAAAACACAAATATAATCACATCAGTGCTCCAGTCAATATCTTTCCATTGTTCCCCGGTGACTACAGGGTAATTGACATATGCCTTTGCATGGCATACAAGAGTTTTCCTGACTTTTATATACTAACCACACTGTCTCATTCTTCAGAGTCTCAGATACAGGTGGTCCTCTTAGATTGGAATCAAGTCTCAACAAATGTACTACTTTCTCTATTGAGATGGTCCCTGCCTCAACTGGGGCAAGATTTAAATGTTCTTTATCGGGGCCACCTGGGTGGCTCAGTCGTTAAGCGTCTGCCTTCGGCTCAGGTCATGATCCCAGGGTCCTGGGATCGAGCCCCGCATCGGGCTCCCTGCTCAGAAGGAAGCCTGCTTCTCCCTCTCCCACTCCCCCTGCTTGTGTTCCCTCTCTCGCTGTGTCTCTCTGTCAAATAAATAAATCTTAAAAAAAAAAAAAAGATTTAAATGTTCTTTATCTGGGGCGCCTGGGTGGCTCAGTCGGTTAAGCGTCCAACTCTTGGTTTTGGCTCAGGTCATGATCTCAGGGTCATGATCTCAGGGTCGTGGGATCGAACCCTGCGACAGGCTCCACTCTCAGGGGGAGTCTATTTGAGGGTTCTCTCTCTTTCCCTCTCCCTTTGTCCCTCCCCCCACTTGCACTCTCTCTCTCTAAAAGAAAGAAATCTTTAAAAAATTGTTCTTTATCCTATAGTCCCACTGTGCCATATATAAGCACCAAGTCATTATCATACCCTAAAAAAATAATACAAATGATTGTTGTTATTATGGTTATGGAAAGTCCCATTTATTGAGTGCTCAGATCTTACATTTGTTATCTTATTAAATTCTTATAAGGAACCCAATATATATGCTTTGTTTCACCTACTTTTCATATGAGAAAACAATGGCTTAGGGAGGTTATGAAATTTGCCCAGGGTCATACAGTGTGACTAAGCGTGGACTTAAGCCCTTCTTAATCAAATCCCAAACTGAGACACCATAGACATGTTGTTTCACCACTACAGCCAACTGGATTCTAAACTCCTGGAAGACTTGGACTGTCCTTTTGCAAAGACGTATCCATAGTTCATAGTAAGGTGCCTGGGACAGAGGAAGTAGTTAATAAACGATGTGACTGACTTACAAATGAGTGAAAAAGTCAATCGAGGTCTTGCATAGAAGATTAAAAGGGATGGCAAATGAACTGTGAAAGCATTATACTAATATCAGGCATTATATCATATGTTAACCAAAGAAGATACATAACTTGCTAAAGAATAGAGGGCTGAATGCACCAATGTGATTCACCAGCAATATAATAATTTTTCAAATTTCAAATATGTTGCTGTAAAAACACGAATTTTGTTCCTAGCACTGTCTTGTGTCTGTACATTATAATGTCCTAGAGAGATTTTGGAATGTATAAAAATTATTGGGACAATTCATAACTCCAAAAATTATACAAGTCCTCAGATCGGTACACAGACTACTAACTAGGGGACAATTTTTTTTTTTAATTGAAGAAAAACTGATATACACTATTGTAATAGTTTCAAGTGTACCACATAGTGATTTGATACTTATATACGTTATGAACTGGTCACTCCAATAAGTATAGTCACTATGTCACCATACCAAGTTGTTAGAATATTATCGACTATATTCCCTATGCTGTACATTACATCCCTATGACTTATTTATAATTGGAAGATTATACCTCTTAATCCCCTTTACCTATTTCATCCCCCCTTTGGCGAACTAATCAGTCGGTATCTCTGTATTTATGAGTCTGTTTCTGTTTTGTTTTGTTTGCTCATTTGTTTAGCTTTGAGATTCCACATACAAGTGACATCACACAGTACTGGACTGGTCTTTCTCTGTCTGACTTATTTCACTAGGGGACAGTTCTGATGGGGAGGAAAGGATCGCAGAGTATGTCGGCTTCTATAAAACACTTTCTGAAGAGTTGTGCAAGCCTGACCAGGAGAAAAATAATTGTATAAACGCTCACGAGGCCAATAGAGGTTAAAGGTCTAAATTGCACAAGATTAATTTTTTCTCCCTCTCCCTCCCTGTCTCTATTTCTCTCTCCTCCCATAGGCCTGCTGTACTGAAAGGAGCCAAGGGCCTCTTCCTATTTAAAGGCTGGTGAACTACCTCACACCTACTCGTTTCAGAGTGAAATGACATACAGGGTCTAGAATAAAGGGAGCCATGTGGACAGAACAGGCTAGGGAGTTTTTCTCTTGAAGACACTGATATGAGCATGGGAGGAGTTACTGGATAAATTGTGTCTCCCCCAAAACGGTATGTTGTAAGCCTAACCCACAGTACCTTAGAACATGACCTTACGTGGAAATAGGGTCTTTAGAGAGGTAACCAAGTTACATAAGGTCATTAGGGTGGCACTAATCCTGCAAGACTGGTTTCCTTATAAAAGGGGGAAATTTAAACAAATAGACACACATAGAGGGAAAATAATGTGAAGAGGCTTAGGGAGAGGGCAGCCATCTACCAGGCAAGGAGAGAGGTCTGGAAGGGCCTACCCTCACAGGCCTCAAAAGGAACTGACTTTGCTCACACCTTGATTTTCAACTTCTAGCCTCTAGAACCCTGAGAAAATCAATTAACTGCTGTTTAAGCCCCCCAGTTTATGGTGCTTTGCTATGGCCACCGAAACAAAATAATACATGACCATACGTGCAATTTTTCTTTGTGGAATGAAACTTCTTTGGGTTGAAAATCCATCAGAATTTTGAGATTCCTGAATTAGAAATGAGGCAGAGAATGATTGAGGGCTGCCTTATAAGCCCACCTTTTCTCTGACTTAACGGGATACTTAACATAGACGAGCTAGCAGAGGCTCTACTCAGCCCTGTGGATTTCAGAGGTTAGCATGCAGAGAAAGAGTAAGAAGTAACATTTTTCCATTTCTACCTTTCAGAGAAATTTGTAATTTCACCAACCAGGTTTGTACTAAATTAACAATCACACTTCTGCATCCCCTTCTACTAGTCACACAATCAAGGCTTTATAAATGTAAATGCTTTTTCTAAAGAACCTGTCATTCTGCTGATTCCCCTGAATAATGGATTAAATAAAATTTGACAGGTGTTCGGCAACAAATGTGTGGGATTCATGATTTGTCACAGAAAGGTGTTGTGCCTTCATGCAGCTTTTTGGAAAGGAGGAAATGTTTCCCAGAAGCCTCCTCACTGCCTTTTGCTGATAGCCCCTTGGCCAAACTCAGATGGAGGTCCACTTCCTGAGCGGCATGGAGCTGACCGGACTGGAAGAGTCGGCATCTGGGCCCGAATGACGGCCAGTGGGGTCTCCGTCCCCAGGACCACCTGCTCTGTCTCGGGATGCCAGATTCAACACCAGCCAC